>NW_017298164.1:305489-343811 GCF_001594075.2 Trachymyrmex cornetzi
CAAAAATATTTATTTATTTTCTGTAAATGATGTCAGACTATTATCTCATAACTAAGATAACACGTCAATTACAGAGAAATAAATAGAATAAAATGGAATATTTATTCGCTTCAGTGTATTATCAAGAAGGGGACTTGGTTTACAATTCTTCTTAACTCGCTCATTCATCCGTATCTTTCATACATTCTTATTTGTTTATCCTTCCTATTTCCTATCCTTATAATCAACCATACACTACTTATATACATATATACATACATTCACTTAACTTTTTATAGTTTGTAACCATTTTACACAGTCAACTTTATTTCTTTTATATATTTATTTAATTTTATTTATTTATCCAGAGAAATAATCTTTTACCTAATTATAATTAGTAATTAATCTATTAATTTTTAACAGTAATCATAAAATCTTAGTAATCATATAAACTTCAAAAAAATTGTTGGACTCAAGATTTTGTCCTCAATTACTGAGGTAACAGTACTGATGATATCAATTACAGAGAATGAATAAATATTTTTGGTCATTAGACAGAGCCTTGTACCTAATAATTTTTAACAATAATCATAAATACGTACAAAACTTCACAAAACTTATTTAATGACTCAAGATTTTGTTTGATAATAAAAAAATGAATATTTATTCTGTTACAGATATATCGGACAATATTTATTTATTAAAATATCGGCATGTTCTCTTGTAGATTTAGCGAACATGAAATCTTTGTTGCGATCGGCGTCGCGTGAAGGCAGAAGGTCGACTCTCATCGTTCTCTCGCCTCGAGGAGGATTCCACCGCGGAGGGAAAGAGAGACCGAGTTCCTCTCTCGTCGGAGTGAAGAGAACGGCTGGGAGAGGCCCCGTGCACACGAGTGGGCCGTTGTACGAGGCTAATATCACTTGGCCAGCACCAGCCTTTCCTCAGTCTTTCACGTTCCGAGCGACCGGTCGCATACTCAACCACAAAACAGTCGTGAAGTTTCGTTCGCCGGCGCGAGTACACTCGCGTCTCCGTGCCTTCTCCGGTCCGCCGCGAAGTGAGTCGACTCAACTACGATGCGTCCGCGATCGTAGGCTCTCCCTTGGTGCCAACACGAGGAGGTGCAGGTCGCGAGGAGGAAGAGGATAGAAGTGGACGAGCGGAGGCGATAAGGGATATATAATATGAGGCTCCTCTGCGTGGCGATTGCCATCGTGAGTGCAGCGTTTCTCTTGGCAATCGTCTTGGGTGAGTCTTTCGTCACCTGTACACTTGGGTCGCTTCCAAGACTGTGATAATGTTGGTTCCTGTGGTCGCCAATATTTTCGCGATATGAAAGATAAAAAGAGATACGAAAGCTTGGGATAAAATCAATAAAGCTTCATTTATCTCTTTTAAACGCGTTTAATTCTTTTTTTTTTAATTCTTATCAGAAACTCTCTAATGACTACACAGATGTATTATATCTAAAATGTTATGACTGTGATACACATATTGTTAAATCTATAGTATCAAATTTAATCTAATGTGAGTCGCCACTCTCCTATTAAATATATCGTTATTTTTTATTAAAATGCTAATTAAATTTGACATTATATCGTGTCAATTTGATACTATATAGTTTCAAATTGACACTGTATAATATCAAATATAATCATTGTTTTAGTATAAAATAACGAT
Source organism: Trachymyrmex cornetzi (assembly GCF_001594075.2). Classification (NCBI taxonomy): domain Eukaryota; kingdom Metazoa; phylum Arthropoda; class Insecta; order Hymenoptera; family Formicidae; genus Trachymyrmex; species Trachymyrmex cornetzi. The sequence continues at coordinate 307,152 of NW_017298164.1, forward strand.
ATAATTGAGTAAGAGCAGTGGCGACTTATATTAAATTAAATTTGACACTATAGATTTAACAGTGCAGTCTATATCTACATTATGGTAGTCTGCCGAAAAATAGCGGCACCAATCAAAATTGGAGTTATTTCGTGATTGTTATTAGAGGGTTTCTAATTCTCAATAGTCTTAGGCTCATCCTCACTCGTTCGTTCACAGATCGGTCTACGCGTGTGCGTAATTTCCTCGAGCGTTGAATTATTATAAGAGTGAACGGGCGTCGAAGACGTTCCGCGAAGGTCGTAGATGCTCTCCGCGTTCTCTAATTAAACGCACGTAAACCGTAGAGACCGATTCACAGACGATGCGTTTTCGCCAGATGAACTTAATTCACCCTCATCCGGCGCCGTTTCGAGCAAACCGCGCCGATACCCACTTCCTTCCAACCACCCTTTGACTATTTGCGTAGTATAATTAACGCCGCGCCACGAAAACGCTAAAAAGAGAACGAATTCTCCACGAGTGATTTATCAGGTTAAACCAGATCGTGCCAACTCTCCTCCTAAAGAACGATTCGAGTTACAGATCGTGACGATGTCTGGAACGACTTTTTACTTCAACGGAACATTTCTTTTTCGTCTGTCCAGAGAGTAATTATCTCCTTTTATAGTTAACTGTAAAAATGTAGTAATTTAATTTTTCAATACATTACTTCAGAATGTGAATAAAAGCAGTCATCCGCTTTATAAAGATATGTTTTTATAGCTGTTTGATATGTTCCAAGATAATTTATCACCTCTGTTAAAAATTAATGACTGCGTTCAGCAGAGAAAGCAGTAGCAACTGTTACAAAATTCTTTAATATGATTGGTTTGTACATTTAGATGCAGTGAGGAACGAAGGGCAAGTCCAATCATATTAAAAAAATTTCTGGTTGAAAATGGATGAATCAGAATTCTCTCTCTCTCTCTCTTTCCCCCCCTCTTTCTCTCTCTCTCTGGTTAAATTTATTAGAATTCTAATTGAGATAACTGGAATTCTGTTCGATACAATATTTCTGGTAAAATCTACTAGAATTCTTATTTTTTTTTTCCAGAATAATTATATTAATAAAAATTCTAGTTATCTCAACTAGAATTTTAATAGATTTAACCAGAAAATTCTGATTCGTCCATTTTCTACCAGAATTACTATTTAATTCAACCAAACCATTTTTTTCAGTGAAAGATATTGTGCAAATATCACTCTTTTTCAACAGTGACAGAATTTTCATTCTTTTGGAGTGAGATTTCACTCCAAGAAATTTAGGAAGATACCATTTCGAATAGTGATATGTCCGAATCATCTCTCGTGTAAGAATTGAAAAAGATTCTCTTCAATTTGTCACTTTTAGAGACTCGTTCGCTAAGTCATTTTGCATTTCCAATACGATCAAGTTTAATGCTCGAATAAGTCAGAAAGGCGATAGTTGCGGCGATAGTTGACTCATCCCGAGGGATATCGAGAGCGATAATCGATGATAAACAAGGAAGATTCAATAGGTGATGCGACGGGAACTCGAGTCGCATACAAGAGCATCGCTGGTCACGAGCTCTTCGTCGCTTTTATTTCCGTCGTTCACGACGGAAATGTCCGTGGGCATCGCGGCACCCTCTTCTCCTCCCTGCCGTTCCTCGATCTATCTATTTATTTATCTACGTGCTCATTCTATCCTCGATAGTCGAGTATAATGGACAATAAAACGTTTCATGCGATAAAAAGTAATAACCGCACGCGGAGCGCGTGTCGCAAAAAATCGGCTGGTTAGCGGAAGGTAATGCGTACTTTTACGTTTGGAAGGTAATGCGTATTTTTACGTTTTTCTCCCCCTCCGTCACTCTTTCTCTCTCTCTTTCTCTTTCCCGCTTCTGGCTCGCCCTCTTTATTTTTATCATCCCTTGGGCACGACATCGATCGAACGACCAACGTAAAAGGACAGCAAGAGGAAAAAAAAGGGAAAAGCCCCGCGCGGAGACTAAGACCGGAACACGTCAACGAGATGGGGAAGAATGGAAGTAACACGGCGGGTTTTTTCTGAAAACAAACCCCCATCGGACATCGTCTCAATTACCGCTCGAACATCCCTCTCCAAAGGTGGATTCCAGAGGAAGAATTCTCTCCGAGTTTCACGAACAGGTCGTGGATCCCGCTTGTATGACAAAACTCAACGACAATGACGACGACGACGACGAAGCTCGACGAAAGTCGAACGAAATAGGGAAAATTAATAGCGGAACGATGGCTGTCGTCACTGTCATCAGTTCGATCATTCGAGTACTCAAGCTTTGATCCTTGATATCGAACAACAGTAAATAAAAAATATTTTTAAGATATTTAATATTTCCTTTTATCAAGTGTACTCTCTAAATCTGAATCTGGATAGTCACTAATTACCCAGTGGCATACTTAGCACTGATAATTAGTGAAGTTCAACTAAAAAAGGAAGAAGTTTGAGTATTATATAACTAAAATACTGACATTTGCACGTCAATTTCAGTCTTCCAATACCGTATTCATTGAAATTGAGCACTAAAATAAGGTTAGTTAGATCATATAATAAAGATTAGCTAGGGATCTCGTATTTAATTCACTAATTTCCAGTGGTATACTTGGCACTGATATCAGTAATTATCCACTGATTCAGATTTAGAGAGAGTAAGAAAGATCTTAAATTTTTTGTTTCTAATTTATTGCTGTTCGATATCAAAGGAGCAAAACTTAAGTACTCGAATGATGAAACTGATGACAGTAATGACAGCCATCGCTTTGCTGTTAATTTTCCCCATTTCGTTCGACTTTCGTCGAGATATCGAAGAGCTTCGTCGCTGTCGTTGTTAAGTTTTGTTTTGCAATAAGAGATTGCAGGCTTTCATTCGATTATATCTATATTTATTTGACCACCGTCGTTTACGAGTCCCTTGCATGTAGCAGCTTCTTCGGGAAAACCTGAGAGATCCATCTGGGATTGATTTGAAAGGCGTTCCATCTCGAGCTGTTTACTCAGACACTCGGACGATCTAGATAGAAAGAAACATTGCTCAAGGATCTCTCAGCCTCTCAACCTTCTTTTCAAGGATTAGAGTAGATTCGTCTCCGTGTATTCACGTGCGTGACGATCGTGGGAGAGGAAAAGGATTAATAATTAATCAAATCATGCGTGACGGACTGCGAGGAACGATTTTCGACTCGTTCACGATATCGTTTTTACAAATTTCTCGAGATGACAGTCGCTACAGACTTTATAATAAAAATCTCGCCAACAAAGTAGATCATTTTTTTTATTAACCCTTAAATGCGACACGTCAAAAAAATCAATTTAATATCCATTATTTGTTGTGTTTCTATTCAGTAACTGGATTCAGATTTACACAACTTTTGTATGCAGTAACTGCAAGCAAAGCGTTACATTCTGATTGAAATCCTAAGTAGTTTTCCATCTCAGTTACTAGATAGAAGTTGGTATAACTGTTTAGTAACTGCTCAAAAAATGCATGAAATTTCTACCAGGGTATTTGGAAAGCTTCATGCGTTTTCGGAAAGTGAAAGAAAGTAGGAGAAAGAAAAAAAAAGAAATAGATAACTATAAGAGAAATCTATTATCTCTTCATATCTGACATTTTTTATCTGCAGATTCTTATTATAGGATCTCTATAGCTACTGCGTTATCGTCGTGTAATCTGCGTTCTCGCTCAACGCGCGTTCTAGCGTGTCGCCATGAAGCGCGACTTTTGAGCCTTACCGGTCGAATAAAAATCGCTCCAAATGCCCGACGTACCATAAACCGTGGCGTTAAAAACGTGTGCGACGTAACATGTGCGGTTGAATTTTTCCCTGGTGTGCACGACAAGGAATGTCCCATCCGTCCTGTCGCTCGCGTCGCTTAAATTCGTTTGACAAAAATACGAATTGCGTTTTCGCGCAAAACTTCGATTAACTCTGCGCGGAAACGTTCACCGATCGTACACTTACAGAAAACGCACCACTGCGATTTGCATTGTTTTCTTTGTACCCTTCACGATAATAATGTCTATGATTGTGCAAGATCGTGCTGTTCTGGCGCTTGGGACTTCTGTGAAACAATCAAAGATACGCAAAGCGACAATAACTTTTCCTACATCTGTCGATTGTATATTTTAGCATTTATTAAAAGACCATATTTTCTATTAAACCAAAGTTATGTGCTTTTGTTAAAAAAAAATATTTGCTAAAATAATAAATATTTAGCTGTATAGGAAATTTCGTTATTTATTATATGGACAGTAAAGATATTTATTAAGCCAATTTCATTTGCTGATTTATTTGTTAGACCCATAAATCATTTTGTTCCAAATTTACTCCAATTTTTTCAATTTTTATACTCTAATTTTTCTTTTTTTTCATGTCAATATTCTGTCAGCGATAATTTTATTGTAAAACGCATCTACTGAGGGATACACTGGGTTTGTTTTAATAGCAAATTGACATGTTTCTACAAACAAATTTATTGATCGATTAAATGTTTATAGTTTTTCAGCAAAACGGATCTACCGTAACATCAAATGATTAAATTGTCACAACAAAATAGCAATGATTTTGCCACGATAGCTAGATTATCTTTCTCCCATGTGGGATGTATGGAGTCCTCGTTTTCCAACGTTACAAGTCACTCGGCAGTTTATTACAAATCTGTCGCTATAATAACCGTGCCGTTTCGCATAACGCATCTCGTGCGAGATTCATATAGTGAAAACGCAATGTCTTTCGCCGCGTGCGAAATGCCTGCTGACGATAATGAATGGGTGCATATCACGCATGAAGAATAATGTATTACTCGGCGAATGCACCGGTGCACATTTTCGCATGAATAAATTATTCACCCGCGTCCCGCGATCGTCGCGCCTGCCAAATTTTGACGTACGATCTCACGAAGTGCACTCGAGGATTTTTCTGGAGATGCGATCGGAGAAATGTCCCATCCAGAGTTCGTTACGATTTCTCAAACATTAAATTTCACGGCACACGCCTCATGATAGAAATTGACTACGAAGTAGGTACAGACTACAGATTCTCGAAGTCGAGATGACTCATCACGGCGTGGTACCGCGACGATCAATTACGTTGCGACATCGCAATGGCGACAATAGGGCGCGCGGGCCTCGTAATCCGGGCATGTAAACGCGCGTGTACTAATTACGACTTGCGGGCTTGTGCTCGCTCTCGCTTGCGCCACGTTCCACTCGCGAGATCGTGCATGAACAATCAAGCCGCGAGGAAACCCGCGGTCGTGAGTCGAGTTATGAATTAAGTTCCCTCCCCGCGTCGTTCTATACAAAGCGTTTCAGGTGGGAAAAGAAGGCGCCTTGCGAAAACTCTCTATTCGCGTGTCCACGAGCGCGACATCGCAAGAGCTTTACCGTGGCATTGATGCATTCATGGCGATAACAGAAATATACAAATATAAAGTGATCGTCTTAGTACGCTTTTCTGGATGTGCTTCTCCTCGTACGTTTCTCTGGAAGAAAAAAAAAGTGAGATCTTAACCCTCCATCGGTAACGTGAAATTTTTATCCTTTGTCCACTGAGAAAAATTTGTAGCATTTGTGAATATAATTTAACCATAATGTATAATCATTTTTTAGGCCAACCACGTAAATATGGTTGGCCCAAAAAATGACTATAATGATAGTTAAATTAAAGAAATTGCAATTATTTTAAATAATATCTATATATTATATAATAATAACTATAATTATAGATATTATTTCAAATGATTATAATAAAAAATAAAATAAAAATGTTAAGCTTATAAATACAAAAAATATTTGTTTCTCAGTGTTCATAACCTGAGTTTTCGAACTTTATATATATAATAGAAACTTTTATATTACTCCAAATTATAAAAAGTTGTTTATACTTGTGAAAGCTTTAACAACGAATTTTCATATATAGAAGTTGGATGGTATTTTATTTATTTTTTACAGATTTAAATTTTTGTAGCAGAATCATAATAAAAAAATCGACTGTGTCTTTAAAATTCAGTGGAGTTAGATTTATTTCGGTGAAGCCTGGGTGAAGCGAGTCAGTCCTCTTGCGTAAAACGCACAGAAAACAAACATGGAACTAACGAGGGAAGATTTCTCGCTCTGCCTCTTCGCCGCGCGCGAATTTTCATTACAGTAACACGGTAACGGTGTTATTAACGGTACGGTAAAAAGAATGCGCTGCAATTATATCTCCCAGGATCTCCGTTCGTCCGTCGGCACTACCAAAGAAAAATCTATTTTCATTACAGTCCTACCGCGTGCGCATACATATTTCATCTCTTCACGACGAGTCTTTGAGAGCGAGGTATATACACATATATATAAAACGATCGATGACGCCGTTGCAAATATTATTTTATGGGCGTCGACCAGGCGCGCGCAATAGCGAGAGCGGTTCTCCCGAGGTGTCGATTTGCGAGATCGATGCCGGGCTCGTGATTGCTGTCGAAATCAGTTAGAGAAGTTATTCATTTCGCGCAGCTGCGCGCCTAATAAACATATTCACGACGACTTTGCCTGGCACGATTGTGAATATGAATAAGCGACTCGTCGCACGGCGCGTATTATTCATGATAATTATTAGCAATAATTAATTTGTAATCATAATAGGGTAATATATGGAGTTTTCATTATTACCATCGATATATGACTAATTCAGAATTTATAATTGTCAACTTTTTTGGGGCCGACACGCGCATTCGCATCACGTCTTCTCCACCGACGATGGTGGATCGATTAATTGAAATCGGCGACGGCAACAACGAATAACGACAATCCTCGAACGAGATAAAGACGGAGAATTTCGAAACATCTCATTGCGAAGATTAACACCGCGCTCAAAGAAGCAATCTACGATTTGTTACGCCCTCGTTGTTTGTAATCCGGCGTTTTGTTCAGCCGGAGAGAAGTACGAGACGGTTCGTTTAAATCCTGCTTATACGTACCGCGGAGATTGCTGGGGCTCCTCTCTAAAGTTGAGAGGCGCGAACCTCGAGAGGCGGAGGCAGCAATTTATGAACGTGGAATAGACGGAGTTGGTCAAAAACAGTCGGTTTCTTGTCGCATAAATTACAAGCTCGTCGATAAAGATTTCATAAACGTTTGATAGTAACAAAGATCAGCATAGGCACAAGAAGAGATGGCGTTTTTCCCTCTAAAATTGAGGGAGGAACAATTGAATTATGAAAATCATCAAATGTATATTTAATTCAAAATACAATGTGATGTAAAAGGCTAATAAGAGTCAAAAAACCGTAAAAATTTTCATTTAACATAAGTTTAATAAAATAAATACACAAAAACTGAAGAAAATAAGACTAACGAACGCTGCAGAATATAATACAAAATACAATAAATGCATTGATGAGACTATTTGTGTTGAAAATCCGAAAATTATCGGCGCGCAATCACTTCTAAAATAAATTTGATTTAATAAAGAATATATAATGTATCTATTATATTCGAAACATCTAACTTTGACCGATCAAGGTGTTCTTTATCGTAATTTATGTATTCATTAATACGGTTCTTAGGTCTTGTTAATTAATTAATTATAATAAGATCTAGATTCATGAACAACACACGAAAAGAACGATTTTGTTAAAATATCTAAGTCTGGATTATCAAAATAATTATGCAGAACGCTTAACTGTTAATGATAAGGCTACAAAAAGCTTTAATATTCTAGCAATTTGTTTTACATAATTATTTTGATCGCGTAAAATTATTTTCAAATCAGTATCTCATTAACTTTTTAGGTACTATACAGTAAAACTGTTTTATCATGTATAAAGAAAGTTTGCCGAAGATTCTCGAATTAGCTTTAATATAAGTATACTTTAATAAATTTTGTGTGAAGATATAAATTTTTGCCTCCCCTCTGATTGAAATTCTGGGTAGTACACCAATAGAGATCGGGCTACAGATTTAAATCGTATATCGACATCACTGTCATTGCCATACGAGGTTTTATTAAAGGGTGAGAGAGAATGGTTCTTTTTTAACGCGAGATTGAAACGCGCTCGCGTTTATTTTTTTGTATTTTTGAACGTCCTGTATTACATCTACCGGAACACGCACATTGTTTCGTAGGACGTTCGTCGCAGTAAAGCAGTGACGTTTTATCTTCCGAAACAATCGCCGAGGGTGAATCGGGAAAATATATCATGCTGAAAATCCCGCGAAAGCCCGGCCTCCGTGATGGCCAGAACGGAGAGTTCTCTCCTCTCTTCATCTATCCTCCGCCTGCGTCCGATCTCGGTTGACGGTCACGTAATCTCGTAGTCTTCGTCGAGCAAATCTCTGTATCATGTCCGTCAATGACCCTGGCCTGCATCGTCGCGCAGTATCGGAAATTTACATTGAAAAATATCGCCCGTTCCCACGAAGGTCGCCCGTTCCGGAAAATCAGGTTTGTACGACGGCGAAGAGCGTCACGCATTAACGAATTCGCGAAAGTGTCCAGGTCGTAGGGGGAACACTCCGATCGCATATCGAGTGAGGAAAATTACGTGCGCATAATAGCGAGAAGGAAAATAGAAACGAAAGCAACGATACATATACATATACATAGACTAAGCATTCTCGTGTTTTTCAACCGTAGGGGATAAAGCCGGAAATTGAGTTTAAGTATAAAGGTACCTTTTCATTTTAACACTCGATGCTCATTTTCGGTGTTAAAATAAGATAGAAAGTGTCAAATATCAAGCGTCAATTTTGATCACGTGACCTATTTTGATGCTGAAAATGAGCGTCGAGCGTCAGCATGAAAAAGCACCCTTAAGATATCCTTTTATGCTGACGCTCGACACTCATTTTCAGCGTCAAAACAGGTCACGTGATCAAAATTGACGAATACCAAGCATTAATTTTGATCACGTGACCTGTTTTGACGCTGAAAATGAGCGTCGAGCGCCAGCATGAAAAAGCACCCTAAGTCCGTGTTATCTCACTCTATTTCACACCTGTACATTGAAAAAAATTTCTAGTTGAAAATAAACGAATTTTCTGGAAATTATTCTTAAATTTATTAGAATTCTAATTATATCTCAATTAGAATTCTAGTAGATTTAACCGGAAAATTCTGATTTTTGTTCATTTTCCATCAGAAATATTTAATCCAACCAGATCATTTTTCTCAGTATAATGTTGCCAGGTCTGTTTAAAAATTCTCTCCATACATTACGATTTTTTTCAATATTTTAGCCATAATTTGAACACTACTTTGTATTTTCCTCCCAAAAAGTCACTAAAAAATTCTCCTCTTTTTGTATCCCCAAAAAACCTCTCGATGGAAAGAAAAACCTCCAAATTTAGGGGAAAATCTCCCACTAGTAAGAGTATGAGTGTCAAGAGCACTCCTTTCTCAAGAAAATTTCCCTCAACTTGGCAACAGTGCGAGTGTCAAGAGCACTTCTTCTTCTTCTCTCTCTTTTCAACATAAAAAAAGACGTAACGGATACACGAACCCTGTTAAGCTATCATCTTCCGGCTTCAAGCTGCAGACAGAACGCTTGGCCCATGTTCATATGTCGTTGAACAAAAGCAACGGCGAGTCAATCAGTGGAGGAAACAACTCTCGAACCGTACGAGAAATCGTAACGACTCTCGCGGTTCGAGAGGCGAGATCGTGGAGTACCCGATCGAGAGGGTCCCGCCCGAGTCACGATTTTCATAGAGCTGTTACAGATAAAGGCGAGCATAACGGCGTTGTAAACCGTGCGGCGAGCCTTGCTCTTTTTCTCCTCCCTTTTTTTTTTAATTCCGTCTCGCGCAACTGCCATAGCCTACATACCGGATAAAACGCCGGGAACACAACACGCCGTTTTCCAGATCTCAGGGACCGTCGCGCGCCACGGATGAACGCGCGCTTTAGCGTCGTAACGGAGCTCGCGATCACGCATTACACACGGTGAAAGGAAAAATGCATTATTTCCCCTCCCACGTGACAGCGGGCGGCATATTTTTCTGATTGCATCAAGAAGTTACATGTATTCACGTGTACTGCGCGGCGCATGATGCGTTTCAAGTGAAAGAAGACCAAGAAATATATAAAAAAAAAGAGGAACGAAGAGTAATGCATTCGATCAGCTGCAATTAAAGCTGGAAAATAGATTTTCCATGTTTGAATTTTGTTTAACTATGGCTGCGTTCCAAAATTCACTGCCAGCGCTGAAAATGTATAATACACGTAACGTCAACTATAGATTTTCAGCGCTGGCAGTGAATTTTGGAACATAGCCTAGTCAGTCAATTTTAATGACAATTTTAAAGTCAGTTTTAATGACAATATTATCAATTTCTAACGCATTAATTTTGGATTCCTGGATTTTGGATTTCATTCTCGATTGCATTGGTCTTCATTTAATCTAAGAACTAATAAATAGTAAATAGTATTGTAACTAGTAAATAGTCATACTTCTCAAACATGGGATTTAAAAGATGCATCATCCATTGTTTTTGGAGAATTTATTTCGATTTGAGCATGAGTATATATATATATATATATATATATATATACATACATTAACCCAAGTACGCGACGAGTATCCACGCGGAGTATCCGCGCTTAAATGTACGAATCTATACTGTTCGTGTATTCAATAGGAAGAATCACACGATGCTCAATTTCTTGGATAATAAGCATACCGGTATGCTTGCTTTAATGCATGCAGTGTGACGTTTGACAGATAACTACGAAATTAACACAATTGTTTCTATTCTGAAGATGTTGTTAATCAGCTCGATCACGTAATTGTTAATTTTTAATCTTTTGATTGGTACATGCAAGGAAACAAGGTATGAAGCAATGCATAATAAACACAGAAATTATGCATATCAACATGTCGCGTTTAATGCATAAACGTATGCATGCATGCATGCATGCATGCATGTCTACCATTCAAGAAATCGAGCGTCGTGTGATTCCAGCTTAACCCTGCATCTGCAATTTGGGTCTCTTTTGATACAAGCGAAATTTCTCCGAAATAAAAGAGGACAGAGTCCGAGTTTCCACTCCTAAAAAATAATCAAGAAAACTATTTGGTAATGAGTCTGCCATGTTGCTTGCACTTTTTGCATTTAGAATCCTTGCTTTTTCTCTTTTCAACGCCCAAATATATGTTCATCTCGTTTTAAATGTAAACATTTTTGGGGATTCCAAGCAACGCGAATAAATCTAAAACATAATATATTTTCTAAATTCTTTTGGAATCTCACTTTAAAGAAATGGCAGAATTTTCACTTTTTAGAATGAAAGTCTACTCAAAAGAATTTAGAGAATTTATTGTATTAGATTTGTCGACATTGCTAAAAAATTTTTACACTTAAAACAAGATGAATTTATAATCGGGAGTTGAAGAATGGCAGGTTCTTGAAAAAAATGGCAGAATTTTCATTCGTTACGAGTGGATTCCACTCTAAAGAATTGAGAGAAAGAGTAGGAATGTTAAGAAAGATGTTGAACCATTGAAGAATTTTTCCACATTTCTTGAAAGCATAGAACAGTAAAATAAAACTTGAGCTGAAGAAAAAAAAACTCAGATTGTAGACGGAGGGAGTAAAAATATGATTGCAGACGAAAGATTAAGAGCAATCACGGCGAGTTTATGAACATTAAGGAACGGAGTCTATCCCGACCATCTAACTGGTCCTTCAACCGACCGACCTCACGACCGCTTATATTAATCTGTCTATCGCCCCAGATTAATCAGAGCAGTTCAAAGAACATTCGAACAGCTGACGCAATTACAAATTACAAGGCTTCGGATAAGGCAGGCTTTATAGCGCGCAGGCCAATTTTCGCCTTCTGGATTCTACCCGGTTCTCTAACAGAATTGTGAACGTTACACGAGCGTTATATTATCCATCTTTCTGCGTTCCACGAGTCAACTAACGCTCTCTCACTAGTCATTGTCCATTGTTTTACAATGTTATTCACCACGATCGCATCTACGCAATTTCCCTTTCATCTCTCTCCCCCTTCCTTGCCAATCGTCTTCTTATCTGACTTTGCTGCTCTTCACTCACTCAAGAGGGTCAAATGAAATAACGCTGAGTTATTACAAAAATAACGCAAATTTAATTAGCGGAGCGCCATTAATTATTGAAAATTATATTCATCAATGAACCGAGCAGACGTTTTTACTATCTCTCGTTTAGTCGTTCTTCTCTCAATAGCGGATAGCGATTTTTACAAGTGTGGCGCGAAACGCTTCAATTCATCGATAATTACCTCCTTCTACTTCCCGATATCTCTTGTGATATAACTCTTAGACACAAGCGTTAATGAAGGTGATTAAAAGCTGATTTTACGGAGATGAAGAAGACAGGATTCGTTTGTCAGCCTGCGAAAGTTTGTCACGTCGCACGAGGACTCATTTTCGATCCTCCTCCCCGTTATATTGGATACGTTACAAGTTTCCTTGCTGACGATGCCTCGAGGAAGTTTCGTAACACAATTCCCGATTCAATTATTCGCTCGCATTCGTGTCTCGGAGACACGCCACGGATCCTCGCGAAAGGATTGACAATGCGAGCAGGCAATGATCCTCGGAGATCGATATCCGTGGAACGACTCCGGCGAGGAGTATACGGGGATTTAATTTCGCATTCGTGGCTAACGCGACGCGAGAGCACGTCGACGTCACTTTACACGACATGTCCCCGTGCAGAGGAGGGATTAATATAGAAGCCAGCTCTTTAACTCACTTCCAAGCCCTGCAGGCTTTGAACTACCCTTTTCCTCTCCTTTCCATTTTCTCATCCATCCGGGTACATGTCTTTCCCTCCTTTTTCCGCGACTCTTCTCCGGGACATCTTCGTTACCTGTTCTTCCGCTTCTTTCGTTCTGCTTTCAGCTCTCCTTCGCTTCCTTCTCTACCCTTGTTCACCGGTCCCGTAGCTACGACACTACGGCTTTGACAAATTTCATAAGAGACACGACCGTCCTCGTGACGGCGCCGGAGATAATCTCAACGAGATTATCCACCGTGAACGCGCACTCGCCAAATTATCCACGGCATCACACGAGTCATCCTCGCATGGTCGTGTCATCCTCCAGATCTGGAGACACGGTAGTGTCTAGGCGCTAAGACATGATGTGAGACACTGTCGTGGCTCCTTTACGCGAACCATTTTCGATTTTCCTCATTTTTAATTTGCGAAACTTTCTTCGCTGTGAAAGATAATAATCGCCCTGACTGATTGAGAGAAAATAGCGATATGACACCTTATCTTGCCAGATAAATCATAGCAGTCAGGTACCCTGGGGATCGTCTAATTCTCCAACGCGTCGAACTTTCGAACTCGCGACGCGTTACTCCTAGCAAGACAAGTGTTTTCGATGTCAAGCTACCTGTGCGATGATGTTGCAACTCTCGGATTATCAAGACAACCGGGGGAGTACATTCTGTTCAAGTAATCCGATTAAGGCCACACTCTCTCAGGTAGTCCACCTTCCGCGGATGTTCTTATTAATCCTATAAAACCGAAGTACGTGTAACGAGCGTGCAAACTCGGGGAAATTAATATTGCTGACGAGGGTGCGCGATAAATCAACTTTTACGACAAAACTCAAATAAACGTAGGGGCAAACTTTAGATTAAAACTTGCGTAGCTATATGAATATCGTTCTTGGGTCTCTCTTTCCCTCTCTCTTGCTATATGATGTCATCATTTCATCACAGCACATTGTTCATAATTCTTGTTACTCCGTGTAATTATATGTTTTTCAGCACTTGAGGGAAGAATATTTCAAGGCGTTCAATAAATAATAATTCTCTCTCACCCTTTAGGAATGTTAATCAATTTTTTCTTCGACTAATTAAATACGTAGCCTCAGTGGATTATCTTGTCCTCGCGGAGCATATAAAAGAAAATAGCGACGATATACTGTCGCAATAATAAATCGCCAAGCATAAAGAGCTTTCCATCGTCTCAACGTTCCCGAATGTATTAAATTAAAGACGGGTCTGATATAACGAAGATGTTGTCCTTGCTCACGCGATCTGCCCATCCTCGGACACATCTCGCGGCTATAATTAACTGCGAGTGAGTCGCGTCGGCAGCGTTCGAAAATCTGTCTGCTCTTTTACTCATCCGTTGAAAATTGATCGTTGACGAAACTTCGCGATGCGATCAAAGAGGCCTTGAACCGAATGCGGTACTCGTGATACCTGGCCGAGAAAGGCCCAATTATTATCGACGGGCGAGCGATCGGCCACGCTTATTGTCGGCCGACGAGAATATCCCCGCCCGGTTCCGGCAATATTGCGCGCAGATATCGTCGCTATAAAGAGTTATAAACACCCGGACCGGGTTAGATTACTAAATGGAGCGTGCAAATTACCGAGTCGGCCACGAAACTGCGTAGAAATCGCGTCGAATGACTTTTCCTATCGAGCGAAAAGTCGCTAATTTCTTGTGAGAGTTGTGACGTAATAAAAATTACTAAATTCGGAGCAGTTCAAGATTAAAGTACACTGAGAGAAAAGTGTTTATGACTATATATAATATTGCACGGTAAAATAATTATGGTTAGAAGCTCCATTTTTAAGATTAAAACTACTATAATATTAATGGAAATAACCATATGTACAGTTCTCTTAAACATGAAAAAGTTGCACTATAAATATTATAATAATTTTAAATATTAATATAGTAAAATATTAAAATAAAAATAGTAAATAAAATATTGTTCAGTAAATGCAACCAATTACAATTAATGTAACCATTTTTTAAAATTAATTTACTATTGTGATAATAATAATTAAAAAATATATTAAGAAAAAACTAAAGATTCTCAAGCAGTATGTATAACTATCATTACTAGCATAATTGACTATACTTACACATGTTAATACAATTAAATATATAATCGTCTACAAAAATTACTATAAATTATAATTAAATTATGATGGCTACAACTATTTTTTTCTCTTAGTGTATAACAGGGACAGGTTTATTTCTGAGGTGTGAGGCTTAATTGACACATTTTATTTTAACAAGCGCGATTAATTCAGCGATTATTTCAACGCTTCGACGTCGCGCGGATATTCTTTCTTCAATTTTCCATGCGTCATCGCGTGCGAATAATTAATTATTTAATACGCGCGTTGGCGAGCCGGTGTCGCAGAGGGCTGGGGTATCCATTATTATCGTTTGCGAACGTGCTCAAAACAGAGGGGCACCAACGTATTGTGTCGTTAGCGGCCAATTACAGAGTTCGAGTATCGTTCGATAATAATCCGCCTTCGGCGGAGCGGAGCCTACATTATATATGCAGCCTCCGTACTACTAGTAACTTGTAAGTAGTAACTGTCAAAGTTATAACGCGAAAATTACAATCTCCATGGTATGCGGCTGTATAATGCAATGGCACGCAATGCGAGCGTATTAATTCGCGCCTACACGCGCTCGTGAGTTCCGCTGCGTAACATTGCCTACGCATTTTCATTCGCAGTCACGTTTTCTAAGATATCGTTGACGCCGTTAGTCTTGTACTGGAATTCGTTACGCACATTTAACGATTATTATTTTAGCAAGAGCTCTTGCCAAACTTGTTAAAGTTTCCTAGAATTTCTTTCTCAACTTCTTAATGCTGTGATAGACCTTTTCAATTTCTGGTGACGTTCTTTAACATCTAAGATCTAAACATCTTTGGACGCACTTTGTGTGGCACGTTGAAGATGTCAATTTCTTTAACGATTTTTAAGTCGTTTTTTCTTTTCAGCAAGAATTCTTGTTAACTTGTCGAAGTTTCTTGCAATTTCTTTTTCAATTTCTTGACGCTGCAACAAAATCTTCTCGACTCCTATAATGTTCTTAACATCTAGATTTGTATGTTTTTGAACAGTTTGAACGTACTTTTCACGACACATTGGAGACATCACTTTCTTTCCTGATTTTTAACGTAGTTGTCTTCTTTTCTCGTGAACGTACAGACATTACGAAATTGATCGACCTTATCTTACGTGTGCCATGAAAGGAGTATTGCGTTGAAATCGATTAGGAATCGAGAGATCGTGAGATCGAGGCGTGCTGGTATCCACGACTTACCTCGAACCGAGGAGACAGGCCTTAATGACTTCGAACGATCGACAGATCTCTCAGAACGATACATTTCGCTGATCTGGATTGCGATATCCCGATTGTTAACATGGGACAATCTTTTGATCCCGACCTACGCGTCTAATTAATAAAACTTTCTCCCGAGGTAGACGATTGTCATCCGTCCATTTTTCTCTAGACACCTCTTTTTTTAGATCATCTCTGAATCAGGTACTCTAGATCAGGAACGTCCGATGGATTTTCTAAAAACATCCGGAGCTTTGAAAAATCTTCTTGACTCCTCTCGCGCTACCTTGTATTAAGTTTCGATCTACAATAGTAGTAAGTCTTAAGCTGTAAGAAATTGACCAATCGAATGTGAGGAGAATAATCGACTGCAATTGGTCCATTTCTTACTTCTTGAATTAGTACTACTAATAAACAATTAGTAGATATGAAATAATTGACTGTTCTGTAATTAATTTTACTAATCTACATTCATTTTTGTATGCATTCAATGTATAATAAGCGAGATGTGCGTGATTTTTGGCTTATAAGTTCTAGTTTTCAAAATGTGGCAACTCTCTATACTGTTAGACATTAAAGCATTAGTGGTAACCCTCTCTTGGTGAACAACATTTTGTTATTTTTAACTTCTATGTGTGTCAAAATGTAAATCAGTTCATTTATGTGGTTTCAAAGTAAACGGCCATATTATATAACGTATGCGCTTAATAAATAATAAACTAAATTTTAGTTAAATTTAATACATTTTCTTTAGAGGGAGAATTAGTATTAGCGTTTTCAGATTGATTGTGTTGAAAGTACGAAAGTTATCGGTGCTTAATCTTATCTGAAATAAAATTCATTTAAAATAAATATATATTATATTATTAGAAACATCTCTAACTTTGACCGTGATAGGCTGACGTTCTTTTTCGTATTTAATTAATACATTTTCTTGAGTTAAATTGTTTAACTCCATTGTTTTATTAGTTCAATTAATGACATATTGAGTAGCAGTAGTGACAAAACCGATACAAATGATTAAAACTAATACAAATTGAGTATAATTTAACATTATGAACTTAGCAGTCTATTTTGAAGGCAACATTGATGAATTTACATTTTCGGTTTTCAGCTATACCTACAGTGAGTGCAAAAAATATTCGTACAGAGAAAATATTATTTTAAAAAACTTTATTTTTAAAAAGTAAATATTATCCAGTGAGAAATGAGTCATCGAATTGATGTCAAATCAATATAAATACGATGATTTCAACATCAATTCGACGTTTAATTGATGATAATTTCTTGTTGGATAATTAACAATTTATTCATAAAGAATAAAATATACTTGTTTCTTAAAATTATATATACCAAAAAGATGTGTATTAATTATACAGAATATATCCGAAAATTAAAAACTGTATTGTTTGAATGCTCAAAAAGTATTCATACAGACGAGAAATTTAGCTTGTAAAATCAGGAATACATGCGAAGCTCGTTTGTTTATGTTAGAACAGAGTATAAAATTGCTAATTAATGTTTATTTTCTACAAATAAGACTTTTTTTATAACAAATTTCCTTATACGAATACTTTTTGCTCTCACTGTACGTTTCGCCTCGTCCTATTCGTTCTTATTTGGCATACAACTGCAGAATCGCTTTAAGAACGTGGCATACAGATCGAAACGTCAACGGACTTATATTAGCCGTCGCATCGACGCATATCGAAAATCGATAAACGAATTTCGTCGATCGAAAATTCCTCGTTCAAACACACCAGCGTCCAGCGGTCCAATCCACGCCATCGTCTCTCCGCACACATATCCTCGACAACTACCTTTTTGTACTTCTTTCGACCGCGTACGAGCGCGTGATTTCGACGTGTGGCGCAACATCCCCGATAAATATAAAGCGCCGTGCGATAAGCACGACAGCCAGGCAGAACCTCATGCGTTCGTCGAAATAACGTTAATTCCAACACGAACCAGCCAGGCACGTCTCTGGACAAAAGGTTCCGCGAATCGGCGTTTCCTGAGAAACGCGAAGGTGCAAATACACTTCTTTTCCGTTTCAATTTACCCCCCTTTCCCCGTCACCCTCCTATTTTCCCTCCTTTCGGTCTCGTCACTTTACCTAACTCTGTCTATGTTGGTACCATTCCTTCCTCTCTTGCGATGTTTTAATTTTTATTTTTTGCGAAATTCATGAGTGATATAAGATAAAGATAATTAAAAAAAGAATTTAATCTTCTAGAATGTTGTTAAATATCAAAGAAGTAGTAATCCAATTTCTGAGTTAAGTAACATTTTGTTATTTTTAACTTCTACACTGAAAAAAAATCTTAATTTCAAAGAAATATTTCTGCATGCATATTAAAATGTTAATCAATCTATTTCTATAGTCAGTTTCAAAGTAAACAACTTTCATGTTAACGTATGTACTTGGTAAATATAATAAATTAAATTTGAATAAAATTTAATAGATTTTTTGAGTTAAATTAACGACATAATAAAGAGTGCACAAAAAAATCAATAAGTGTTTAAAAATAATTCGAATTGAGCATAATTTGACAATATGAATTTAACAGTGAAAGATTATTTTTATTGATCTCTCTCTTCTATCTCTTTATCTGCAAGAGTTGATTTAAAAGTCTAGTAATTTAAGTATTTTAATCTTGTTCAATTAGTATGAAACCGAGAATTTTGGCTTGGACTCAATGGTAGGTGCAATTAGGATTAATCCGCGGGATATTAATGTTCTACGAATCTCGTGGAGCTAACCTGAAATTGAGATTAGCAATTTAATATTGCAACGTTTCCGAATCTACGACATCTAGCACGAGAATCTTGGCCACGACACAACGGTAGCGCGTTTTGAAACGCGCGCGGTTAAGATAATAACAATTTGTGTGTTTTAAGCCGCTGAATACTGCGTAACGCTATATCCTGCTACATTAATCTATAATTCTGCCGAATTTAATCTATTATTTCATGCAGTGAAACCAGCGCGCGAAAACCGGTTTATTTCAGGTCACCTGCCTTTCCATGATATGCGGGTCCGACAAAAATAAACCGCGTCGAGAATGACGGATGATTAAACGTGACTCATTTTTACGTCGACGCAACAAGGAAATACGATCGCTAGGAGCGAACGGGTTAAATTGTGCAAGACAAGTCACAAGGCTTGCTTATCGATAAATTCCAGAAGTCTCGGCGCGCCTTTGTTTTCTGCGTTACATTTGGCCAAGCTCTAATAATTTTAGACACCCGCTCCAGAAAATAAAACAGAATCTAAATGGAAATCAAAAGTGAATATTTTCTAAAGACTACATAAAAAAACGTAACCAGTAAGCAAATCAACATTTTGAATTTAGTACTCTTTATGTTATTGCTTTGTGTCTCTACTATGGCTATGTTTCAAAATTCACTGCCAGCTGAAAATCTACAATTTACGTTACGTATACTATACGTTTTCAGCACTGGCAATGAATTTTGGAACGCAGGCTATATGACTAGTCGATTCGCTTAGTGTTTACATCTTGCTGTCTTACGTTTTTTTGCTAGAGCTTTTACAGAAAAAACGTAAGATGTAAGCGGTAAGCAAATTGGCCAATCACAATAGAGATCGTAAAGCAACGATCTTACATTCTCTAATGTGATTGGCCTATTCGCTTATAACAGTAAAGACAATAACGTAAATAGTACAGCAAATCCATACTGTTGATTTGCATACTACTTACGGTTTTTTTTGTATCATAGCCTTTAGCGATATTTCAAAATTCACAATGCTGAGAAAATGTATAATGCTCATGACTAATTGTAAGTTTTATACACTGAAAGAAAAATGTCGAGGTATTGCGAAGCAATGTTACTTATGACGTTTTCTTCAATATTTATTATAGTTATGAAAAAATTTGATTATGACGAAATATAAAATTTTGTGAGATATATCTGATTATTGTAGAATAAAATAAATAATTGTAAGAAATAAAATAGATAATTATAAAAAAAATAGATTTGTTAGGAATCAAATTTTATTTCGCCGTATTAAAATAAAGCTTTATTTCAGTGAAATAAATATATTTCTCACAAATAAATTTTAAAATATCTTTCTCTCAGTGTAGTTTTTCAGCGTTGGCAGTGAATTTTGGAATATCTTTGTAATTCTTCCTTTTCACTCTACAATATAATTTCCTTGGGCTGCTCGATCGCAAATGTAATGAAATGATTTTCACATGTCGTTTAAACCGGTATCTGCGTAACGCGTTGCGGCATGTCGAGATTCTTTGTTACATGATCGTATTGATTGATGGTTGCAAGCGAGCGAGGAAATAAAACATCGGAATGTTAAGAGAAGGCAATTTAAATTGGTTGGCGTGGCAAAATACCGACGAGCGCAGTTCGGGGGAAAAGCTAGAGGAAAAAAATCTCATTTCAATGAAACGTCTGCGCTTCATACCAGTAAATGCAAAACGTCGTCGAACATAGTCAATATTGGCGCGTATATAGGGAATGCGCTGCATCTGCATAGCTGGAATATTTTCCGCCGATCGGTTTCTCATGTCTTCATCGCTTTGCTCGTCCCCATGGAAAGTTGGTTGCGCGATGCGTAATGCAATCGATAAATTTCTTGGCAAGTATATCCACAATTTTAATGCTCGCTGGACGTATCGTTAATCTTCCCCTCGTGTTTATCTGCGAAAGCATATTGTTACGGAGGATGAATGAACATGTTTTCCTCGATCCTCTTTAGAGTATCTCGAAAACAGAATCTGAAGATTTAAATCTTGCCACTACATCGCTTCTCCATTATTAGAAATTGAATGTCTGTCATCCGAGATTGATATCGAGTTTTTATTGAATGCATGACCGATTGTTATAAATTGCAGTTAATTATTGTAGTCTTAAATTCATGTTAATAGATTTTAGTGTAAAAAGAATATGTATATAGATGCACTGAAAGAAAAGATTGGCTGCTGCAGCAAATTAGATGATAAAATATGACATAGGTATTTTTAATTGGCTGCAGCAGTCAATTTTTGGTTGCATTAGCCAATCGAAAGCTTATACTGACATTGCAGATAGGCTAACACCACCAAAAATTGGCTACAGCAATCAAAAATTGGTTACTGCAGCCAATTAAAAATGCTATGCCATATTTTACCATCTAATTTGCTGCAATAGTCAATCTTTTCTTTCAGTGTAGATATGCGTGAGTTTTTATTTTGATGACCTGCACGAAAAAACGATTTTGATAAAATATCTATAAAAATTTAGTTTGATACATATCTGAAAATAATAACGCTCAAACTATAGTTGCTTATAATCAAAGGAGGATTAAAAAGAGGCCGATTTTTAACATCCTCCTTTATCGCAACAATGCTCATTATGCTTGAGTTTCCTAAATAATTATTTTGGTTCAACAAAATTATTTTCAGATCTGTATCTACATCGAATTTTGTTACATCTAAAAATTTTTAGATCTGAAAATAATTTTATTAGTCCATCAAAATATTTATGTAGAAAATTCAAGCATAAGCAATGCTGCAAAAAAATATTTATATTCTAGCAATCAGCTTGAACGTCCTGCATAATTATTTTGATAGTTTTCAACAAAATTTATTTTCAAATCTTACATATATCTAGCTACAATTTTAGATACTTCAGCAAAATCATTCTTTCTGTGTAAATTAAAATGTCTGTCGCTAAACGATGAATACTAAAGTCAATTTTAAGAAGTATCCAAGTGTAATATTTCGATTGGCAACCTGGACCTTCTCTTGGACCTATCTGAATCACAATTATTAAGATTAGATTATGATCCGCGATTTTGGTGAATTGTGTATCGCAGTCGATTCCCTGGAAAAAGTGCACTTCTCGCCCGGGCTATACGTAGTACTTTCGCGTCGGTATAAACGAAAGGCCATAAAGCGAAGCTTTCCATCGACAACTTTGGACGAGTCCAGGGGTATTCTTCGTCTCTCTCTCTCTCCCTCTTTCTTTCACTCTCGACTCAGCTCGAGAATAGCGTGTACGCCTCCTAGACGTACTTCATACTCCCCGAGACCGACGCAGGCGTGGTACGTGCACCGAAGGTTTTATAGTATTAACTGAAATTGCAACAGTCCCCGTAAAGTAGGAGGCTTTAGTAGTACGGTCCCGGGTATGTGTGCACGCGCATATACAGGGTGGTCTGAGAATGAAGGTGCGCCTCGCCCGCATTTCAACGAGAAAATCGATGACTTTCTCTTGGTCGTTACTCATTGACTACTTGCGAGCCAGTTGTCATCGCGACAATCACAACGATTGTTTCGCACATGACGTCCCGGGATTAGCCACAAGCGAGATCCTCCACGCGATCGACTGTCGTAGCTGTTAATCCAGATGTAAACAATATTATATTAAACGTAATTAAGCTGGCGTTTAAGAAGATCTAGAACTGTGAGACTTAGGAAAGAAGCAAGCCCGAGAAAGCCTTTTTACGCAACTCAGTCTCTCCTTTCAGTATCGTGACCTTAATAACGCGTTTCTAATTATTTCTAGCAGAAAAGGAAATTTATTCTACGCCTCGAGGTTTCTCAAAAGAATGATAATCTTGGTGAGATTACAGCCGGTGCGCCACGAAACTCGTCAGTTATTAATAATCAAGTAGAACGCCATTAGTTTTTCGACTGGGAAAACGGACATTTATCTGTTTACACGTATTTCGTCGACAATCATCGGCGACTGAATTGCGAATGGGTCACCCCGAACGTGGGTATTCACGTCGCCGGTGGAGCGCCTGAGCTTTTTCCAGTGACGAGAGGGGATCAGGGACGCGCGACAGTAAAATCGAAATTGTCAGAGCTGCCGCTTTAGTTTTAGAGCCTTGGGTTACTGCCGCCGTCGAATCCCGCCGCTTCCAATCCCGCCGGTCTTCCCCGGACCGCCCTCCACTCTTGGCGCCCTTTTCTTTCTCTCGCGGAAGTAATAAGTATCGTCGGGACCGTACAGCCCTCTCACTCTCCCTCCCCCCTCTCTATCTCTCTCTTTCTCATGGACTCTCCGGAATTCAATCAGGAAATTTCGACGTTGAAGCGAGAGCTCGATTGTGCGAGAACGCTGGATGACTTATTCTCAATCCGCGTTGATCTAATTTTTATGTCAACGATAGAAAGGAAGGGAGAAAGGGTGACGGAAGGGAAGCTGGACTAAGACGGGGGCAAGGACTTCTCGGGCGCGTTTCTTCTTATAACTACGTTTTATTAGGTTGTTACGTTTCAACGGGAAATTTAAATGCAACGTTTAAACTCGGAAAATTTCAAGAAGTGATCCACCGCTACAGTTTGATCTTCGCTCCGCGAAACGTTCCACGTGCGAATATTTCCGGCAAATCTACGAATGTAGCGGGTTGTCACAAATTCATCTTAAAATTTCACTTTTCCCTAATTTCCAGATAGACACTGAAAAAAGGGATTTGCTGCAGCAAATTAGATGGTAAAATATGACACAGTATTTTTAATTGGTTGCAGCAGCCAATTTTTGGTTATGTTAGCCTCTTGAAATACTATATACTAACATTACGAATAGGCTAACACAGCAAAAAATTGGCTGCTACAACTAATTAATGCTATGCCATATTTTATCATCTAATTTGCTGCAGTAGCTAATCATTTTTTTCAGTGTATTTCATGATTTTCCCATAACTTTCAATAATATTTTGAAATTTTTTGTATTTTCGTCCTAATTTGGAAACCGTCACATATTTTGCTGAGAGATCAATTTATAGCAATATACATTATTATTAATGTTGCTGACGCTTGCATTTTTAATTATTAAGGTGATATTCCCAAACTGCGAAAGTGTAGTAATACGAATATTAAGCTTCTTAAAAGCCAAGAATTTTAATTTTTCAAAAAAGTTTGTGAAATTCTCTAACCATTTTTCTGACCATTTTTAATTTCCCTGATTTCCAATTTTGTGGCAATCCTGTTCCAAAAGGGCAAGAAGTTGCCAGCGATTTAAAGTTGTGGAAAATACGTTCTATCATATCCAATACGGAAAGAATGATTTTGCTGAAATATCAACAAATTTAGCTATATATAATAGAAATGATCTAAAGATAATTTTATTTGCATTAAAATAATTATGTAAAACATTCAAACTGGTTGCAATGTCAAAACTTTCTGCAGTATTGTCATCAATGTTTAATGTTTTACATAATTATCTTAATAGTCCAATAAAATTATTTTAAGATCTCTATCTAGCTAAATTTTTTAATATTTTAGCAAAACCGTTCTTTTCGTGAAGAGACCGCCACTTCGCCTTTTATTTCGTTGAGCTACTTGAATTTCTTCTGCAGAAAGCAAATTCTCTGTATTTTTTAAAATATTCCTGGACGACATGCTGATAATGAGCGGTTAATGATAGTTTGTTGGCAGCCAAAAAAGGTAAAGCAGCCTATCTTTCTCCAGGGAGATCCGGAAGATTAATTTACATTAATTAAGCTGTATTAATTAAGCGGCCGGGTAGTAACGACGATATTGGAAGTGCTGTCAAAAATTAATATAATTGAACGTCTCGACAGATGTAGTTGCTTCGAAAGAGTTAAATCCGATTACACTGCTGCACGGTTAACGAAACTTTGGGAACCTTTCCGGTATGATTCGATAAGCTGATTAAAACTTGACGCACGAAAAGCACTTGTGTAACCAATCCTTTGGGAGTAACAACAAATTATCTGGGGAAACGAGACGCTGGATTTATTTATTCACGCATTCCAGCGCTGACTTCATAAAAATTTGGAGCTTTCTGCACTATCGATCGTGATATCCAACCGAACGATGAGAAAAGAGCTCACTTTGTTATCGTTTTCTTGGCGATCACGTTAATGTCGGTAAATACTGGCATTAGGATTAATTTATGAGATTTTCTGACGCGGATCTGACTTTCTAATATTTTATCGCGTGTAATTCACCGTTTCTTATAACGTGTCGTTACGAATAGATTCATGTCGACGACTAAAACTGCCATGTGTTACTTCTAGATAAATCCGCTTTGATTGAATATAAGATTTCTCTTATTTAATTAGATTTAATCTCATCGGTCCACACAAATTCGTATCATAATTGTTACTTCTAGATACTTGCAAGCAAGTGTCCCGCCATCGAGAAAATAACTTTATTCATTTTAGAAAAATTCCTATGTATTAAAAAATAATTTTTTTTTCCAGTATTGTCATAAATTGAAGCAATGTCAATAACATGTATATAAAAAATGCATTTATTGCATATATAATAGAATAATATTTGTTTCTATGTTATCCATGCAATAAATGTATTTATGCACATGTTCACCAAATATTGACTCTGGTTAACCTCGTTTTCAATTTATGACTTTAACAGATCTTTATTTTGTTTCAGTATCGGTCTGTTCTTTATCGCTGTACTCTTTGAACTCTGGTGCTATAAGTTGAAACAAATACAGTTTGTTTCACTTCAATTATTGCACCATATGCACCTATTGAGGTAATTCTTCGATATAAAGAGCAGACCTATTGTTTCAAATATTAATCACATAATTTCATTGAAAAAAGAAATACTAAATTTTTATAAATATTTATTTAAATAGCTCTAAATAATTACTAAATGAAAACATATCTTATTTGATACAAAAACCATTAATTTAACTATCATTTTTTATCCAGTAAATATTTATTTCTGCAAGTAAATGTTTATTTAGTACAATTTTAAAAAATATATAAGATTTAGTAATTTTTTCAGTGTATTTTATTCTCATTTGCGGCGAAATCGATTATTTTTTAAATGTAACTTAATTAAAGATTTTTTTAATAACCCATCCTTTTTAGAAGATAAGTTTAATAACTTCCTGATAAATTAATATCGATAGAGTTGGCTCGTTCCTCGGGGAATCACGTCAGGTGTAATCGCAGCGAGCCGACAGCTCGTCCGTCTGGCTCAAGCTATAGTGTATTCTGGTTGCATAATGCCTGAATGCCTTCGAGCAGAAAGAACGAGAAAACGTGGCGCGACATTGACCCCATTGCCGAATGCTTCGCGTTCAGGCCTTCAGGATGTAGATGCTATCGCTATAAATTTGTTCATTCATACAAGCCGCAGGGGTTTCGATACTTCGTACTTACGCGTCAGCATACAAGTAAGATGGGCTATTATGATCCTTTTACGTCAGAGAACGTTCGATAGATCTGGAGCATGTAAATCATGCTCGCTCATCGCATTCATTCTAAATTCTCTGTATAAGACGGACAAAACCGTGACTCGCGGATGATTCTGCGCGAATGCGAAGTGCAAATATATATTTTATAGGTGTTTATTTACGAGGCTTACGATGGTGAGACGTAATGTTACGAGATGTCTATTAGCGTGACACGGATAGCTTCGAGTCGCAAAGAGTTAGACAGGCACGTTGCTTATTTCACAAGAGGTGACTTTCGTTCGCTTTCTCTCTTTCTTTCTCTTTCTATCTATTTATACTTTTCTTTATTTTGTTTTATTTTCATGTTCTTTGTATTATTTTCTGTTATATCCTGTGTTTTTTTGCGAATTTATTTTTTTTGTAATTATTTTCTCTGTTATCTGAACCACGACTACTTTAATTTGTACATTGCAAAAATTTCTGTTTAAAAATAAACGAATCAGAATTTTCTGGTTAAATCTATTAAAATTCTAAAGATAACTGGAGTTCTGGTTGATACAATATTTCTGATAAAATCTACTAGAATTTTTATTTTTATCAGAATAATTATATCAATCAGAATTCTAGTTAATTCAACTATAGAAGTAGTAGGTTTAACCAGAAAATTCTGATTCATCCATTTTCCACCAGAATTAATATTTAATCCAACCTGACCATTTTTCTCAGAGAACACTGTTAAAAATTTCATGAAATTTAATGTACCTACTTTTAAGTTACACAATTTGAACTTAATTTCATGACATTACATTAAATTTAATGTATTTATAACTAAAAATTATATTTGTGTACAAGTACATGAAATTTAATATATTTTTCATGAAAATTTATGAAAGTTAATATACAGTTCATTATATTTAAGTAACTACTGTAATTTAATTTTCAGTTAAATCATTCATTACTTTTAATTTCATTTATAACCACGAGCTTCATTTACATGTAAAGGAAGCTTGTGATTACATTTCTAACAATGTATATTCCTAGAGGATTTGCCCCAAGACAGTAATAAATGCTCTATCTATCTATTTACCTATCTACCTATCTATCTATCCATCTATCTTCCGATCTATCCATCTGTCTTTATTCGCACGATTTCGAGTGTACTTGAAACGCTGAAATAAGAAACATCTATACGTTCTCCTTGACAAATGAGCATGGCGAATAAGTACGAGACTTTTTTTGTCTTACGGGAGTGGATGCTCACGAATGAACATCGTGTAACACGTCGCCGCATTATACGGCCGTTTGACGCTCCACGACGATATTATGAGAGCGCGATATCGTCCATCAGCCTCGAACTTTCACTTCTCCATGCGCAACGAACAGTGCGATACGTACATACGTGCACGTACATACATACGCCTTCGCTCATCGAGATCTCGTTTCACCACGAGAAGAAACGCAGCCAATTATGCCGTGGCAGAAGCGGCGTTAACGCGAGCCGCGCCGCGCCGTTTCATTTCGAGAGCAGCCGACTCGCTCGATTCGCGACTTTCGGTTTCTTTTTGTCGCTTATTATCTGTCGAAGAATGATGTACTTACGGCAATTTGGCTTACATAATCGCTGATCTTTTTGTAATACGTCTCGTCTACAATGTCTCGTCTACAATTATTTGTTTTAACGGCTTCGGGATATCGTAATCGTAGGCGAATGGGAAAGATTTGTTATGTCTTTGTTGGACCATTTGAGCAAAACTGACATGAGACAAAACTGCTGTCACGAGTTTTAGTACACACTGAAAAAAAGTCTGGTAATAGCTATCGGATGTGAGTGAAATAATTTCAATTAAATGTTCGATTAATAATTTTGTTTTTAGGTAAAAGAAATAATAAAAGAGTAAATAAATGCATAGCGCCAGTCACGTAATTAAAATAATAAAATGATACAATGAAATATTCAACAATATGTAGTGTCGTTATGACGGACAAACGTTATCTGAATGATAATTATTAGAACAAACTAAGTATAAAGAAAACACCAAGTCTCTCAAATCTTGTTTATAATTGGTATATACAATTTATGTAGATTTTTGGTATTAGTCTGAAGATTTAAGCTGTTTTTTGTTTCTTGATGTGTATTCATATCGGAAATTAATCGTTTGTTATATTTATTATAATGCTGATTATCAATATTGGACCGACAATTTCTCTACGAAAAGATATCCAAGACCACATAGTGAGTGATTATTGAGATGAAGTTGTTGCTTGTTTTATTTGACAATAAGCTTTAATCTCTAGAACATCGGAAATTTATTTCAACACTCGGTCTGTTAACCGATTTGCAATGATTTCACAATGTCTCATAGAAGCAGTCACTTGGTCTCATAATTTCGATTTGCTACTTCTCTGAAGAGATAATGTTGCCGAAACATGTAATAATTCGTATCTAATTTTAATTTTAATTTTTATATCTTACATTGTGTGTGTGTGTGTGTGTGTGTGTGTGTGTGTGTGTGTGTGTGTGTGTGTGTGTGTAATATATGTGTTTTCGTTTATTCTAATTTTAATTGCGAATCATTGACTTTTACACGCCTTTTAATTTTGTCATTAATTTTATTTTTCTGAATATTTAACTATTACTAAAAGGTTAATTATATTATGTTTGGCAATACTTACTCAATTTAGAAAAGTAAAATTATTTATGGCCATATTAACCGAACATTTGATTAAAATTATTTCACTTATATTTAATAGTTATATTACAAAACTATTTCTTCGGTGTACTATTTTATTTTTTTATTGTACTTGAAAATAACTCTCAACGAATTTCAAAAAATTTCAGTTTTATAACTGTTTCTTTTTGTACAAAGCTTGATGAAAAAACAACCAGTTTAATAAAATGCAACTCCATGTATATCGATGAATTTAGATGCACGCATTTACAATGCAGATGCATACATTCTATCTACTGAAAGTGATCGAACGTTTAACCGATAGTTCAAAAGGGTTTTAAAGAACGAGCCTTCGTCAATGAGTTTTCAAATCAGGCTGAATGCAATCTTCCGTACGCACGTTCTTTCATTATGTATCGTACTATCCTCCCCAAGAAATCTCGCGGAGAGGGAGGAGAATGCGCATGGGACATTCCTGCTTCGAGATTCCACGCAACTCCCATACTCAGAACCGCGCGAGGCGTAAACTCAGGGAAACAAATCGTATACAGCTAAATTGCAAAAGTAGTAATGCAGAGGCTGGGAACAAGACGCGGGAGAGATAAATTGAAGATGGAAACGTGGATAATGACGCGCGGCGCCGGGAGCACGCTCGGCGCACTCGCCATATAGAGTCCCTGTATTATAACGTTAACGAATGTGTCTTTCGCCCAACTTGTCAATTTGCTGAACGTTCGTCTTGCGTCAGGTCGCGTTGCGAAAGCTTCACGCCGTTTTGGATACGCGCGACGCCGCTTCGGGGAATCGTGAAGCAGTCGATGAAGTAGTTAATAGTAGAAACTGATGGTACTACTCGTCACGGTACGAGTCGTAATGATCGATATGTGCGGAAATATCGGCGAGCAGATGGAGTAGCGGCATTAAGATGATAGAACGGCGTGTAATGTATATTATGAAATAGTAAAACGCGGCAATACATCGCTCATTTCCTACAATAACAACGTAATTAAGGAAGCAAAGATTTCAAAAAATTAATTTTAATGTTTTGAATCGTTAAAGTTGTACAATATTAATTTTGAAATGCAATTTTGGTGTGATAATTCAATCTAGAGGAATAAAAATATGTTCCTTTAAAAAGAAAGAACATACTTTTATTCCTTTATAATCAGTCATTACACTAAATTTGTATTTCAAAATTAATATTAAAAATTTTGATTTAAAATATTAAAATCCATTTTTTCTGAAAAATTTTATTTTTAGACAATAAGAATCTTATTGAATTACATTTGTGAACTCAATAAACAGGAAATAGCCAAATAGAAAACGATTGAAGCTAGATTTTTTAATACTTAAATAATTCAACATGAATTTGTATATATTATATATGGCATACATTTATTTTTAGAGTTGTGTCGTTGTTCTAGCAAATAAGTTATATATTGTCGTATTTTACTTTATTATATAATATTACATTTTAATTAAAACATGACAGCTTTTAATTGTATCATTGTGTATTAAATAAGTGATATATTGCCGTGTTTTACTATTTCATTATATAATATACACGACATTTTAATTGAAACACGACAATTTTTTACTTACGTCGTTGTTGTAGTAAATGAGTAGTGACATACTGCCGCGTTTTACTATTATATTTCATTATATAATATACATTACACTTTAATTAAAATATGGATAGTCATTCAATCTGTACACGTCAGACGCCGTGCCGTATCGCGCGGACCGCAGTCTGATGGATTTTACGAGCTTCTCCGAAGCCGTAGCGATTCGTCCACAATTTCCATTTCTCATGGCGGAGCCTCGACATACTATTTTAAGCATCGCCCACCCAAGGAAATCGATCGTCTGTCAAGATTCTTTTGGTTTCCCCCTTTTTCCATTCCATTATGTTCGCCCCGTTCGAATAAAAGACCGTGCTCGCGCGAGAGTAACAGTATGCCAAACAAATACAGAGGGTGAACACGTCGTCGTCGACATCGATGGCCCGCATCGTCGTTGCCGTCATCATCGTCGCCACCCTCACCCTCGGCGATGCAACGATGTCGGCAATGAGCATTTCTCTCACAGAACGGCTTATGCCTGTAACCTGTTGCTCGGTTCTTGAATTTGTCTACGTTTAAGCCTCTCGTCGAGGTGACGTGTAAGCGCCGTATATAAGCACGCATACATAAGTCCATTACTAATTTATTTCCAAGGATTCGGAATCCGATTAGGACCGCAGCCACGACCGCGCACCCTTTAATACTCTCACCCTTTCATTCTCCATCTCTCCGCTTCATTTCCCTTATTACCGCCCCGTCTCATCATTTGCGATTATGTCCTTCTGTAATTTTACGCTGCACATACTTCAGATGCAACCGAAAACAGGATACATAATACGGTGATTTGTTTGGAGAAATCTTCGCGAAATTTGCCCTGCCATCCGTAAAATTGTAATTAATCCTTAGGTTAGGATATACGATGATTTTTCGGTTCTTTACTATACACAATAAATGATCGTACGTAACCGAAGCTAATTTTTATCACTTTTATAAACACACAAAAATTATTAAATAAGTTTTACAGACATAGTTTTCTCTCTTTCCTTAGCCTTAAATCTTGCACTAAATTGCTTTCACGAAACTCACCTGTCCATAAGTTATGAACAAAATATAGGATACAAAGAATACAGAAATGCAGAGTACGAATTTTTTCAAAAGAAAATTGAGTTGATCTTTCACGATTCGACAAGATAACTGCGTAACGTTAAAGACCAAATTTCTCATGACAGTTTCGAAAGTGAGAGGGAGCGCAATTAAATTGCAAACTGGTCCAATTTACGGGATTTCAATATGCAAAAGAGGTCTAACTTTAATAGCGCATGGACTACGAAGTGCTGTTACGAAAAAAGGTTTTTGCCGTGTTTCACCAGAGAATCTTGATTTCCGAGTCTCCGCGCTAGTTTTCGGTCATCAGCCTTTTTGGGACATGCATTCTCGCGAAATTTCATCGCGAGAGCAAAGTCTGACTGCGCAAGAAGTCATCGAATAACGTTGTGAAACGTCGCCGTGTCAAGCAGCGGAATTTCGATGCACGTCGACTCTCTCCGCGCGAGCACACTTCGTAGACTTGGTCGAACAAGTCACGCTTCTTGTCGGTCTCGAGGAAGAAGATGAAAGAGCGGGAGAGATGCCGGAAAGTCAAAGGAGTTACGGGGCTCAATGATTCGTTCGCAGACGTACATTTTCAGGCTTAAGGAATAAGATTTATGTCCTCTTTATATCGACAAAGATTTCCAGCTTTCGCGACGAACTCTCGCAGTAAAAAATTCTAGATGTAACGTCGTATCGACAGAAAAAGACTACATAAATTATTTCGAGCTTTCAGTAAACTCTTTCTAAGCCTTGCAAAGAAAAGTAATTTCAAATAAAATGATCAATAAACATATAGCGTCTATTTTCTATTAAACTAGTCTACACTTTTGAAACTCACAAAGTGAAATAGAAATATGTTTGATATTTGGCAAAAGCGAGAAAGAGAGTTCTAGTGCAAAGAATGTGCAGGAATAAAAAAAAAACTTATAATTAGAACAATAATAAATGAAAATCGACCGAGAAATGTTTAACAAAGAAGCGAAAAAGGCAACATTCGGTTAAAGTCTTAGTGCTTAATAATACTTTTGTGTGAATAGACAATTGAATTGGAAATTGTAAAAATTCACACAAAAATATTATTAAGAATTAAGAACACTTTGAACGAATATGATCTCCACTTATTTGTGTTACATAATTTAACTTACAATTACATAAAGTACTAGATGCGCGTAATCGATCAATTATTTCATATTTCATAAGATCGGTTGCTCCATTTTCAGATAAACTACGTTATAATTTATCTAATAAATAAATAAAAGAATAAAAAAAATAAGAAAATAAGAGAGTAAGAGAGTAAACTGAAGTTTATCGAAAACAACTCAGCTACAGCAAGAAAGAGTTTCATGTGTATTTATAGACCGTTCTTATTTCAAAACCGTCTCAAATAATGTCTTAGAACGCTAATACGCCTCTGTGATTGATTTATGATACCTTAGGGTAGTGTTTTTAAGATTTAAATATAAGAATTATGAATAACCACCGGGCCACCGCACTGTCTCCTTGTTTACAGACATAAGGGATTAAAAGTGATAATCGGTTGAGTGACCAAACATCTTATGCGTCTAACAGAAGAGCTTCTTGTTAGTGGATTCGTACTCAAGCACCATAAATCACCTGTGCAGCGATTACTCCTGCTCCAACGGAAAGGATGATGCGCATGGTTTGACCGATATAATACGCAGTCCCGACGTCCCGGCTAAAAACTCCGGCAATTTATCACTTACGCGGCAAAATAACTAATCGCTCTTCATTGCGGCGTGCAAAATCTTATCACGGTGATTACGCACCGATCTACGTCCGTCGTAATGCATAAATCAAGGGGAATGGAACGCAAGGATAACACGACGATCCCTACGTTAATTCCTCCACTAACTCCGTTATCTCGTTAGATCGTGGAGTAACAAATTGAATATAAATGACTAACAGATGTGATTGTAAATGATATTCAAGCGAGAAATTCCAAGATCGGAGGCACGATCTGACCTTCGCTGCATAGTATTCCCGACACCTCGTTCACATCGCGATGTAGAATCCCGAGAGAAATTATACTCGGTATTTGTATTACGTTCGCGTGCTAAAATTTCAGGTACTCTCGTAGAGATCCACGTCTCGGCAGGTTATCGCGAATCGACGCCTTCACCGCAGACGGCAATTATGACCCGACGGAGAGACTCTTGAACGATCTCGAGCGGGAAATGTCCAGCAACGACTGCTGTTAGCTATTGCACCCGCATGCACATCGTTCCATGGATGCCGTGCAGTGACTCCGAAGTCTCCTTTTTAACCCAGAAAGTCATTAAAAGCAAAGTTACGTGCACCTAGAAGGGAAGGAGTGTTCCAAGTCTTATATCATTCCGCGATTCTTACGACTTCCACGAACTTACGTCGTTTCCTCCGTGGCTGCGAGGGAAACTCGCAATCGACCGATGTCGATTGTACATTCACCGGGTGACCGAAAAATACCACTTGCACAGGATACAATATCGTAGATTC
Organism: Trachymyrmex cornetzi; assembly: GCF_001594075.2. Taxonomy (NCBI): domain Eukaryota; kingdom Metazoa; phylum Arthropoda; class Insecta; order Hymenoptera; family Formicidae; genus Trachymyrmex; species Trachymyrmex cornetzi. Next base: position 341,220 of record NW_017298164.1, read on the forward strand.
GTAGATGTTAGTGACGATTAAAAAAAAAATTCGGTACAAATAAAATGCCTATGTGAGTCTCCGCGTTTTTTTTATTGGTTAAATTATATATTCATAAAACCCCATAAAATTATATATTCATAAATGAAGCTGGGGCTCCCCAATATTAAAAAATTAAATATTTTTTTTTGCATTTGTTTGCTCATCGTTTGCTCACGAATGCTCTGTCGGAATTTTCGTTTGCTCACCCTTAGTTCAAAAGTTATAGGACATTCAAATTTTAGGGTCCAATTTCACGAGCCCTACAATATTAAAAAATCGAATAATTTTTTTTTGCATTCGTTTGCTCATTGTTTGCTCACGAATGCTCCATCGGAATTTTCGTTTGCTCACCCTTAGTTCACAAAAGTCATACGAAAAATTCCGATGGAGCATTCGTGAGCAAACAAACGAAAACAAAAATATTCGACTTTTTAATATTGGGAGGCTCGTGAAATTGGCCCCCCAAAATTTGAATGTCCTATAACTTTTGAACTAAGGGTGAGCAAACGAAAATTCCGATGAAGCATTCATGAGCAAACGATGAGTAAACGAATGCAAAAAAAATATTCGATTTTATTATTATTTATGACTCCAAGAATAAATCAATTAATGAAAAACATAAAAAAGCCCATAAGAGATTACATCGGTTGTTCGGATGCACAGAAAACTATTTATTTTTGTGTGAATGTAACAAAACGAAAATAAACGTTTCGACCCTTCAATTCGGGCCCTTATCAATATAAAATCTAAATTGAAATTACGAAGATTACACTTATTGTAATTAAATTTATTGTAATTGTAAAAAAATAAGGATAATGGACGACTTTAAAGACAATGTTAATTCTCGAGATCTTTCCGAGAAGTACGATAAATAGTGTTTCGCTTAATATACATTTTTCTTTGCACATTATAATATCCTAACTGAAAGAAGCCGCTACAGACATTCGACGGAATTAAATCTAAACAGTTCGTGGCGTTTGAATAAGAGACAAAGACAGATAGGCTGCGTTCAGCAGAGTAAGCAGCTAAAATTCAATATGATTGGTTCTTGCTTTCGGTTCCTTATAGATCTAAATGTATAAACCAATCATATTAAAGACTTTTATAACAATGATAAAACTTCTCTTTTTTTACTAAATGTAGTCATTGCATTGATAATATTTCTTGCAGCTCACACAAATTTCCCTGTGAACAAACAATTTCGATACACCTCGACATCGCATCACTGGCCGAAATTTAATAAACGCGTGTTTCCTAAGGGCGTTGTCCCTCGGGTAACTTGTTTCCATCAGCGTCGACAAATTGTTATCCGATCATCGGACCATCGCGAACAAATTATCCACGTCTCGAACGGGATAATCGACACGACCATCAAACGTAACAATAGCGTCAGGATTATCCGAATAATTATCCTGCCGCCGCTGTTCGTTGCCTTGCGACTGACCACGGGTCAGACGATAATTCATGCCTTTTTAAACGACTAATTAAAGCATCACGTAAAAAGAATCCAACGAAACAAACGTGATAGTCCGCTGTAATTGTTCTATATACGTTCGCGGCTGGATAACTCGTGTCCAACTGTCATTCGTGTATAAAAAAAAATTAATGGATGGTTCAGCAAAGCTATAACTTATTTTGCAAGTATGTATAACTAACAAGATTCGATGGTTCAACATTGAAATTATATCTGTAAGAAATTATCAGTACACTAAAAAAAAAAAATAATCAATTTTAATAAATATTTAGTTGAATACTGCCAACTAAATATTTATTAAATATAAAGATATATTTATTCGATACAAGAAATGTTAATTTGATTTAACAATCATTTTTTTTATTAAACAAATATTTATCTACTAAGTAAATGTTTAGTTGGCAGTATTGAACTAAATATTTATTAAAAAATTGACTATATTTTTTTTCTCAGTGTATAACTGTATACTAATTCAGCTTATTCTTTGCATTAGAATGAAAATTATTACTATTATACAAAAGAAATTGATTAGCTGGTTCAGCAAAACTATAGCTTTCTGAGTAAGTTCAACATTTATAACTAAGATTCGATGAAGATCTTCAACAAAAAAATTATATTTATAAGCAATTATCAGAATACTAATTCAGCTTGTTCCTTGTTATAATGAAAATTACAAATATAACAAGTTTTTTTATTACAGCAGCAAAAGTCCATCTTAGTCAGCATTTTTGTTAAAAATTTTGATTTATATATTGAATTGACTTTTATAGAAAATTATTTTTGCTGTATTAACAAATTTACTATTACAACAAATATGATTATCTATAATCGCTAATTCTGTTCAACTGTACAACTTTGTTACTTCAACAAGAAAGCTGTTAGTATATATTACAGCCGTAGATTTGTTTGATTTTCCAAATCAGTATAGTTATTAACACGTGAGGGACTGACAGCCTACTTAGCCCTCCACAAAAATTTTCTTTTTTAGCTAAACAAAATGAGTGTAAAAATTTTTTCTTCCGTATTTTAAAAGCGCATAAATAGCGCATTATTATATAATTTATTCACTAAGATTAGGTTAAGTGGGGGGGGGGGGG
>NW_017298164.1:343851-366380 GCF_001594075.2 Trachymyrmex cornetzi
CAAAGCCTCTAATTGGCGGTGTAAGCGAAAGTACTTAATACAGCCATGATCTCGAGATCATTACGCTCGTTAACATCGTTTCTGGACTGACCGCTCAACTAAATCCGATATAAGCGTCCTAACAGAGCACGTTATAATCCCGCGGAGATCGGCTATGCTTTTTCGCTGGAAATTCGTAGAGAAATAAGGGAGCGCTATTCTCCGAGGGAATTCCTTGACCGTTCGCAAAATCTATGTTGTGGATCAACCCTGTCGGACATAAATTATTTGAATTCGCTATAGGAAAATGAAAAAGGAAGAGATGCACGGCATGAGAAGCTCACTCGCGACCATCTGCCATGGATCATTTGGAGCGTCACGTAATATAACGCGATTTGGCAAACGACACACGCGGCGCAGCGAGTGTCGTCCGTCCAAAGTTTTTCTTTGTTATGCATATACGGCGTAATAAGCGCGAGGGTGGCTGCATTATACACACGTCGTACGAGAGAGGAAAAAATAGAGAGAAGGAAAAAACGCCACGATGCTCTGCAACCAAATGAAGTCTGCGACCTCGATCACTTTCAGGCTCTCTCTTCTCTGGTTTTCCTATACATTGTAAAGGTGACCCTATATACACGGTCAATAATACTGATCAGTAACATTGAATATTAAGTAATACTGACAGTATGCATCAATATTTTTAATATTTTTACAACCTTACAATCAGTATTATTAACAATATATTTCACTTTAGTTTTACGTACAATATCTATTGCACTGTGACATATTGTCATATGGATTCTAATAAAGCGATACTGATGCTCGAGTATCAAAATCCAGAGTATCATCATAGTATTCTATATAAATCGATCAATACTAACCACACACGATTAAATAATAGTGTCAGTACTTGTTAATACTGATAGTATTGTTGATCGTGTAGGGCCACTCGGAAAGCAATGACAAATTATCGAGAGTACCATTGCCATGGATACCTTTCCTGAAAAAGATCATTCGGATCTGATGTTCGGATCTGTGTAGATCCCATATTAGTGGATATATGCAGAAGAAGCCATCATGTTTTTGACAAGAGACAACGAACTAGGTGATGATGTAAATCATCTTAACGGATTGCGAGATTGCTATACTCGAAGGTCTTCCGCACTTGCGATTTTCGCGGTTTAAACGTTGCACACACGGATAGAACTTTAGATGTATCAGCAGCGTGTGTAAGAAGTGCAGTGTTTAAAATGTTTAAAACATATATTTGCGAAACAAACATTTAATAATGAAAAATATTTCAATCTTAACCGCTTTAAATTCAAACACATAGGATTTTATTACAAACGTTTAAAACTAAAACATCTTTACATGTTTAAAAAGAATAGAGACAAAAATAAAACATTTTAATATCTTAAAATTAAACATTTCTTTTATGAGAGTAGCACAATCCTTATATTTAAGCCGACAACTTTCCTGTTAAACTTTTAATCGCTATTTTTGACCTACACTGTTAAATCTGTAATGTCAAATTTAATCTAATATCAGTCGCCACTGCTCCTATTTAATAATATATCGTTATTTTATACTAAAACAATCGTTAAATTTGCCACTATATAGTTTTAAATATAATCATTTTTTTAATATAAAATAACAATGAATTGAGTATATTAGTAGTGGCGACTTAAATTAGGTTAACTTTGATATTATAGATTGAACAATGTAATGGTCTATCGTCCAATATTAATAAGTAATAAATAAATAAGCTTAAATAAGCCAATCAATAAATAAGCTTAGTAATTCATTAATATATATGATATTATTCGGTTAAACAAATACGCGCGGAAAGTACGTTCGCTGCTACATGTAGGATTTCGTTCAGCGGCTCTTTTACCCGAATTGGTTCTCGGAAATCTCGCGCGCGAACGAAGAAAACTTCATAAAGTTTCGAAGGCGTGAAAGAGAAAGAAGCCGCATGCATGCATGTATGTACACACATACACAACCACGTAACACTTTTCCATTCACGCCACGTGTTGCCACGTGAATACGAAGCTAGTTGTAAGAGGAAGAAAAAATAGACACAGTTACTCCAAAGGCGAAGTCTGCAACGGGGAAGTAAAGTCATAAAACAGTATATCCTTACAGAAAAGTCGGTCCTCTACACGGAAGAACGATTTTGTTAAAATATCTAAAAATTTAACTAGATACAAATATGAAAATAATTTTATTGGACTATTAAAATAATTATTTAGAGGGAACTCATTTAATTCAAGTATGAGCTAAAATTTTGGTATCCTAACAATCAGTTTGAGCGTCCTACAAAATTATTTGAATAGAGTCATTTAAACGTCTGTATCTAGCTAAATTTTTCAATACTTCAGCAAATCTGTACTTTCCGTGCATGTTTTCTTCAATATTACTTTAAGGTGCCTATGCCTTCAATTTCCAATACATTTCCAGGGAATACATATATCATTATCAAATCGCTCGCAGATTTATGCGTGTGAACGAGTTAACCTTTCATACCAACATTTATCTGAACGTGCACATAACGGTAAACAACGAGTGGTTAATTTTACTCTATAATTATTGCGCCGAAAATAATTAGACGGAAGTCGCTACAGAGTACTGTAATGTAACAACTTAATTTCACGCGGTGTCAGGAAGCTCCTGGATAGACAAGAGCGATAGTAATAAATCACGGATGTTAAGTGTTAACGAAACGAATAAAACGGTTCGCACGGTCGCGCGCGAAGGATAATCAAATTTTAACAAAAGGCAGAGGAATGTTCATTGAAAGAGAAAGAGAGAGGAAGAGATGGAGAGAGAGCGAGACATGTTGCAGTCGGTTACGCTCTCGCTTGCAACGTCACGAGATCTTTCACCGCACGTCTAACTTTAGCGTGGACTGCGGATTACGTAAGGTCGGTGAGGCGTGTTTACGTAAGGTTTTAGCCGTCGCGATTCTCTGTCAATAAACCTGGTTTGTCCCTCACGTCTCACGTGTTCTCAGCTGAGGATTTGACCGAGAGAATAGCGAGAGTCACGTTAATACTTTTCAAGGAGCTTTCAGAAAAGACAAGATCATTTGCCATCTTTCTGGTTTTTAGCTGAGATTATTTTTAGTATTTGTGCCTATAATTTATCACGATGTTACCATAATTATAGTTATTACTGCTATAATGTTAGTAATAATAACTGTAAATAATTGTAAATAATTGTAGTTCTATCAACAAATATAATAGTTAGCAACTGAAAATAACTGTAATTATAGTAATTTTCGGTTATCGATTACCTATAAATAAAAAAAATTACTAAATTTTCGTAAATATTTGTTTGAATAGTACTAATTAAACATTACTTGCAGCAAATAAATATTTACTTAATAAAAAATAATTAATATTTTAAATCATTAAATAAATAAATGATTCTTGTATCAAATAAATATATGGTTACATTTAATAGTTAGTACTACTCAAACAAATATTTATTAAAATTTAATAAATTTTTTCAGTGTACCATATGTATTGTTAATAGAACTATACAATAATTATTATTGCTGACTTTATAACAGTAATAACCATAATTATGGTAACATGTATTATAATTAGTCACGAATACCAAAAATTTTTCTCCCAGTGTGGAGATTCCGATTTTTTAAACGAATCTCTGACACTCCGGCTGACGGAAAAAAATCTCCAACTATCTCGTTCTTTTGTAAATCCATTTTCCTTCAGCTTAGAGAAGAATTACACTGAAAGAAAAGATAGGCTGCTGCAGTAAATTAGATGGTTAAATATGACATAGCATTTTTAATTAGTTGCAACAGCCAATTTTTGGTTGCTGCAGCCAATTAAAAATGTTATGCCATCTAATTTGCTGCAGCAATCAATTCTTTCAATGTATCTATGAAGAGAATTATGTTTGATAATTTTTTTTTAGAGAAAGCACTATAGGTAACAATGTTGATAATGGCAACACATCTTCGCTCAAATAGTAGTAATCTCCTGCGGGAGGACCCTTTTTCAGATATCATTACAAGAGGTTAACGATTTCACCAATTTCAACAAGATATTGCAATCCCCAGTAAGAAGTCGTCGATCTTTAGAGGAACAATAATCCAAAGGTGATAAATACGAGTAAGATAATGTGCCTTTTGAACGACCGACGCGTGTCCCTGGACTTCATTTACGAATCCACTAATTTCCTCGCCTTTTACGGTGACGCGTTAACAATCGTTCTGAGCTTTAAGAAAAGCCTGAGACACACCTCATTAGTATATGGTGCTGTTAATTTCGCTTAATGCTTTCAACCGAGAACACCTATCTCGCAATTTCAAATGGCGTTGGTTGTGCAGAATGTGGGTTGAGTCGGCGTTTCCGCTGTCGCGGATTGTTGGAGATAACACGTGTTGAGACTCTTCCGGGGATAAGGTTAAATAGCGAGGAGAAACTATCTCTCGTACCGCCGGAGGCTCTATTTCCCTCCAAAGTGTCTCCAAAATAGCGGTTAATACCCTGTTTAAAACGACTGTTACCGAAATAGCTTACAACGCATTCTCGGTTCAAGTGAGGATCGCTCGTTCTCGCACGCACTTATGAAATCGCAAATGCGAGTTCGAGTTGGGACATGATGCTTACGCATTAATATACATATACGAAGCCAGGAGACATCAAGAAAGAAGACACGTACATTCACTGTATCTTCTTAAGAAAAAAATTGCGAGACTTTGCGAGAACTCCGACCTGTATAAAAGTAGAAGAAACCAATATGCTGATCGACACGATCGGATTCAGTGAGGACGAGTCTTAAAACCGCACGGTAACGTAAAAGTCCGCTCAATGCAAGAATATGCGTCACTGAAGCAAATCGGAAGAACACCTCTACAAAAAAAAAAGAAGAAAAAACCACATACGCTTTTCTGCATACGAAAAAATATACTGTCGCGAAAATGAAAAACAGAGATTTGCATTACACCTCGTTACCGCGTGACGAGCTGCCTTTGAATCCGCGATACAATTCCATTTGGAGATGCAGGTGGTTCCATACTTTTTTCTTTCTCTCTCTTTTTTCCTCTCCCCTCGACGGGAGCACGTGCGCTTCGCTAATGGACCTCACACGCGGCACCGTATTCGATGCGTCTGGTTGCATTGTTTCTTTTATGACACTCATTACGCTGTGTATGCGTGAGCCCCGCTACATCATGTACTTAATAACGCCGAGGGAAGTGCATTATACAAAACAGTGGTGACTATGAGGGAACAGCCCACCTTTTTATGTAGTTTGTTACATTAAAAAATTTACTATTACGCGACAAATGCATTTCTTTTACTTCCAACCATACAAGTCCTATTCTAGGATCAATGCATACAAATGTTTTATAAATTAATTGTTTATTTGTGATTACTGAAGCAAATAATTTTTATTAATAATTTCAAAGCGCAGATATAAAACCTAACACCAATAATATGGAAAGTCATCGAGATCCAATTTTTTATATAATTATAGTGCAAAATCTTTTTGTTTTCATCAATTTAGAATAATTTTAATCTTCGTTCAACTTCGCTTCAGCTTTTTCTAATCCTACCGCCATATTCATAGCCTTATATTTAATTGTCTTAATAAGTACAGTTCTAAAATATCATAATCCAATCACAGAGCATTATTAGCATCACAAAATATTGTTCAATACGGTTCTTAAAATAAAAACGGACTATGAATATCAGCCTCAGAATTAGAAAGAGATTAAAAGTAAGCTGAACCAAAACAAAGTTAATTTACATTGAGGAAAATTTCTGTTTGAAAATAGACTAACAGTAAATTCTGATCATATTAATCAGAATTCTGGTCGAGATAATCACATTGAAAGAAAAGATTGGTTGAATGTGACATAACATAGCAGCCAATTTTTGATTGCATTAATCTATCGAAATCTTATACTGACGGGCTAACGCAACCAAAAATTGACTGCAGCAACCAATTAAAAATGTTATGCCATATTTTACCATTTAATTTGCTGCAGCAGCCAATTTTTTCTTTCAGTGCAAATGTCCAATTATTATGACCAAAATTTTTATTGATATAATTAAAATCTACTGATTCGTTCATTTTTAATCAGAATTTTATTTATACTATTGGTGGAAACGAGCATTAATCCTGAAACAAGTTTAAGCTTTATTTGTCAAATCTATAGTTTTTCATGAGCGGTAATAAATTTCGAGATTTCTGAAGAAAGCTATCCATTGCTTCAATTCGCCCTGTCGAATACTATGATAAATTAAATCAATACTGTGAAGTCGTTCATTTATTTGATTACAGCGTCGACCAAATAAAAAAACCATTATCACAGAGTGTACACCGACAAAGACGACACGAGATCTTTTACAACGAGTTTCGTTATCCAGCGATGGGCGCGTTCGAAAATGGAACCGTAAGCGAGATACCTTCTCGTATCCTTTGTCCAGAACCTCGTCCTCGTTTCGGGAAACGTGGACAACGAAATTTCATGTATCGTACGAACAGTGTAGCGTTTTCCTCACAACTTGCCAACAGGACGGAAAATTCACCGGTTTCGATTTCGCGGTAACGACGATCTCGATTACTCCCGCTGGACGCAAAGGCGACGGTGCTTCTCGCTTCTTATCCGGAGTTGCGAAAGGAGAGGATGCATAATTCGGTAGCCGATATTAGGTCTCATTGTTACCGGATTCGGTACGCGCGCGAGCATTTGCAGATACACTAGCTGATGGAGCGTGCCGATAGAGTAAGGAACATCCGATGCGAGAAAACGTAGCTGAATCGTGCGGCAGGAAGGAAGGAAGGAAGGAAGGAAGGAGGAAAGGAAGGAAGGAAGGAAGGAAGGAGTCGCTCTTCAAGAGGTGCGAATGACATTTGTATGCATTGCGACCCGAATTACAGTACAGTCAACTCGATCCAACATCTCTCTCTCTCCCTCTCCCTCCTCTCTCTCTATCTTTCTCCCTATGCTTCGAGTTCTCATCTCCTACAAGTTACTCCATGATTACTGTTTCCCTATGCTGCGGCACACCGCCTCGGTTGCCCCCATAGAGAAATCGCACTGCGTTGCGACGTCACATCGCGTCCCCCAGTTCACGTTCGCGCGTAGGGTGACAGACACGTGAAACTGATTCCACAGTGCGATTGGGAATCAAATCGAACTCAGTCCAGCTTGAGAATTATGACAATCGCGCCGATGACGAACTTCCTTCATTGTCAGAGGAAAACATCAACCTTTAATTAATAAATATCTATTTTAGGTGTTCCGAAACTATCATACTTTGGTCATGGAAAGAATAATTTTGCCGAAGTATCTAAAAATTTAAGTACATACCGATCTGAAAATAATTTTGTTGAACTATCAAAACAATTATATACTTAGGGAACTCAAGTAATGATTGATGAGTAATACTGTAAAAAACCACCTAATTTGCTGCAGCAGCAATCTTTTCTTTCAGTTCAGAGAATATTTTTCACTGCAATACTTAATTTTAGCAGACAATAAATTGAGCTTCAGCACCAACGACATTAGCTGTCCCTATTATAAGGACACATTTTAACTGACACAGCTATATTTTAACTGCGTTGGCTAATCTTTCTTCTGAATGTATAATTAACTGAAAACAACAGGTAAATAACATAAAAAATAAAGGATATTATTTACAAAAAAATTAAAATCCTTCGTTAAAATAGGATAAGAAGTATGTAGAACTGAGATTGAAATAAACTTTATACGGTTCGAATAGAATAGACATTAAGCAACTGGCTTATTTCTGCTAGTCACGAGGAGCTTGCGAGAAAACGATGATGCGTAACGCGAATCAATTAATTTTTGCTGAAAAATATAAAAAGAGACGACGGACTCGCGATCCATCGCAAAAGAACTTCGGTAATACATCGCGCTGCCGGTCGCATTACAAGCGCGAACTCGTTACAGGAACACCATCTATCACGGGGTCCGACTGCGGAAGATTTATCTCGGGCGATTATCCGAGGATAAATCTTCGTTGCCTCATTTTCGCGGCGCCCCCGAAGTAGCGGTAGTCGCCCGGAGATCAGGCACCGGCGTTCGTTTTCGTTTTCTTTTCGTCTGCCTTTTCGTATGCGAGACGCTCTTTAAAAAGATGACGCAGCGCGGAATTGATGGACCGTCGCGGCGCGGCGCGGCGCGTGCCGAGTCATCGTCGTTCCGATCGCGAGGTTGAGAGATTGGGATCAGAGACCGAACTGTTCCAGGATACCAAGGTCTTAAGATCGCAGTTCATTTCTCAATTCGAATTCTCCGTTTGTTTGGTTCGCGATTGAGCGCGAGGTCACGCTTGGCGTACAAACGCAACGTCGAGAACTCACGCAATCGTCGTGCAAGGTGTGCGACGTACGTGAAGAGACTGGTGACGTTTCTAATAATTGATGTCTCGTAATCGATGTTCTGGATGTCGTAAAATTAACTGCTGGAATCTTCCAGGATATCACTCTAATCACATTTGTACGAAAAGTGGCGACTTACTAAAGTAATTATTTCAAAGAACGTTACCGCACGCGATTATCACAGCGTACCGTACTTAATCTTGTACTTTAATTTCGCGCCAGGATTGAAATAGAACATGCAGAAACTGAGTCTATTCCGCCTAAAGTTTAAACGTTAACGTGAGGTCTATTCTTTTTCGAAGAAAGTTTCTGAACTGATCTACACTCGTGCACTAAGTTGGAGTGAAACAAATGATTAAACTGTCTTTGAAAAAGAATAAACCCTATGATCAAAAAATCGGAAAATCAAGTTGTCGTGACTGGCTTGCAGTTTTTGTAAATCATCAGTAAATCATCAGTAAATTGTTCTCCGATATTATAAAAAATTATTTTTTGCTGAAAACTATCAGTAAGGATTTATTCAGATTTAACATCATGAGTTTTAAATTCATACTATGATGGTGTTGACACGAGAGGTTATAAAAATCCACACTATATGTTGGTGTTAATATTAACATTAATAAGATGAGAATTGTATAGATAAAAAAATATTGCAATTATTTACAATTAAAAAATATCGGTATGGATTTAACACCATATAATGATATTTTTTAAGTGTACTTATATATTTTTGCTATTAAAAATGTTCAAAAATTACTATTAAAATTTAATCTTTCTTACTACCGTTTAGATTCGTTGTCGTTTATTGCGGCCACAACTGCTATAAAAAATTCGTAGCACGTCCGTCTATGGCGTGACGCCACGCCAAAGAGGATGGCCAATCAAACTGCCTAAACGTTCGTGCTTTTAACGATGCCGGATCGAGCAGCAATATTCTTGCGAAACGAAACAACCGGTGTCTGCAATTCGCCCGGATAATGCTCGTCATTATAAAAAGGTCCCTGTTAATGCTAAGAGCGCCGCACCGAGATGTAATCTGCTTTATATAATAGGATACAACTTTTATTGGCACGTAATTGGCAAATATACGATCTAATCAGCCTGAAATAAACATTAATATGGTTTCACTATCACAGACTGTCTGAATTGGCTACCTTTATAATCATAAAAACTTCAATAATGTCATAACGCGAATAAGCAGAGAGAAATCGTGTTTAAAGACTGTCTAATAAGAGTCTAGACATGAGACAGCCAATTTTGATTAGTTTTCGCCATGATTTCTTAATTCCTAAGAGAGAGAAAGAAATAGAAAAAAGGTAAGAAGATAAAAAGAAAAAAATAATAAATGTAATATCCTATACTTTCGCAAGCATGATTTTTACAAAGTTGTGTCGTATATAGAGTCTCTATCATGGTCATCGATTATTTCAACGAATATTGCAATTTTGACGCGTTTCACTCTAACTTTCGGTGTTTTCCGAAGGATTCGATTTTTAAATAATACCTACTCACAAGCAGATCGTAGATTTCGATGCGCCGAAAATTTACTTAACAATGAGACTGCGTTATCGGCTTCGTACTAAGCGACGAGAAATAGGTTGAATTCGCCGAGCGAGTTCGTTAAAAAGGGAACATTGTCGCCATGAGGGGCTTTGTGTGGAACAGCGCACGCGTTACTGTGCACGACGAGATGACTCGTCACTGTCAATGTAAATCAAACTCCTAGTTTCGTTTATTTTCGCACGTCGCGTCACTTCTGCCTTCGCCCGCGTGCACGCGCAAACGTGTGTACGTCTCCATCCCCGTTTCCTTTCTTTTTTTACACAAATTCAGCCTCATTGATTTCTACATAAAAAAAAAACAGCATATTCTCTCTTTCCGTTATCTCTCTTTCCGCTCACTCGCGCACTGCATGCACTCACGGAGTCTCGTTGTATTTCCATGGAAACCGCAAATTAAAACGTGTGACGGAGAGTAACGGGAGGTAAATCGGTCCAAAGGATAAAACGGATTTTAAATTAAAAATTCGCATACTACTGGCTAACTTCCGCCGGCTTTAACTTAACTTAGTGGATTTGTCAAAAAGCTAGCTTTCTTGCGCTATCATTACACGTATTTTGAAGTCCTAATCTTGACTATTATATATGATGAAAAAATTACAGAAAAGCGTTACTAGTATTCTTAATAAAAACTTAAAGAAAGAGCTGAAAAGAAAAGTGCAAAAGCAATGGGCAATAAACGTCAATTCTATTTGACAGTGCGCCGAACAGACTAACTAGATTTTTAATCCTCCTTGGCAGCGTGAAAATGTAACTCTTCCATCAGCATCAGGAATTTTCGAGAAATAATATTTTTTTATTATTCCAGATTTTATATAAAAGTTTGAAAAAAATTCTGGTATATTTGTTAAAACTTTAATAACGAGTTTTTACCATCATACAAGTCGAATTGTATTTTACTTATTTTTTTCACAAATTTATCTACCAGAATTCACAATCAAAATATCGACGATGCCTTCAAAGATTCTAGTTGTCGATGGAGAGTTTATTGATTTAGTAAATTAATAATAATGGCGATTGATATGATGACAATTTCTTCTGAGAATGCATGAATTAAATCAAAGCACAAAATGCAGCGAATTTCTTCCATTGCCATCTTCGATAAATAATCAGAAAAATAATCAGATTACGAAGAAAAAAACAAATTATAGTAATGAGCAATAAATGTTTCTAAATTTTTTTTGATCTAGTTTTAAAATTTATTTTGAGATAATACATCCTTTTTATTAATAATTAAGTCGACTTTCATTAAGAACTTGCCGTTTTGCAAAAACGTTTAGGGACATCGTTAAACGAAGATCTAATCCCTTGGCTTTTAACTGACCGGCGAGAAACGAGAGAGACGGCTGTTACAAAATTCATTCCGGACGTTAATCTCTTATTACAAAAATTATGTGCGAGTTTATAAGGGATGAGACTTTTCACTTGATATTTCATCGTGCAAAAAAATCACGTCTTGAAGGTAAATTATATTAAAGAATATTTTTTAAATTAAAAAATTGATTTGGAAAATTGAAAACTATTAGTCAAATCTAATCTCTGGAAATTTAAAAATGAATAATTCGTGTGCGTTTATATTTAAAATCATTTTAGTTTAATAACGAGCAATTATGCAGAAACAAAAAATCCAAATAAAATTACCGAATGATATGATTTCGAATAATCACGGGAAAAAATAGATTGGATGGTTCAGCAAAGCTATATAGCTTGCTGGGTGAATTTAACATCCATAACTAAAAAGATTTGATGATTCAACAAAGAAATTATGTGTGTAAGCAATTATCAGTATGTTAATTCAGTTCATTCCTTGTTGCAATGAAAATTACTAATGTAACAAGTTTTCTTCATTATAGCAGCAAAAGTACACGCCATCTTAGCCAGCGTGTTTTGTTAAAAAATTTTGATCTCTATATATTGGATTAATTTTCATAGAAATTTAAGTGCCGATGTGAAGTTGACACCCCATTTTGAAAAAAATCGATATTTTATACACAGTTCCGTTTCCACCCACAATAGTTCTACAGTTCCTGCTAAGTTTTAACAATAGGTCCGCTGATTTAGCTAAAAAAAAAAAACAAATTTTATAAATGGGGTATCAACTTCGCGTGGCACCCCAAGTATCGCAAAAATTAATTTTTATCACGAAATTCTAAAGTTCTCGAAAAGTTCTACAGTTCCTGATAGGTTTCAGCGACAGTTCCGGCCTCTAAGTATTTTTAAACAATTTTTTAAAGTGAGAGCCAGCACCCCGCCGCAAGAGTAAAGTACCGCGTAACGGTCAGTTCTCGCTGACTTTTTGCTATTTTACTACAGTTCTACATAATTCTATGACGCTTTCTGTAGGTGCTAGTTCTGACATTAAAACATTGTTTAAAAATACGTAGAGGTCAGAATTCTGTGCAAAACCTACAGAAAGCGTTAGAACTATTGTAGAACTGTAGGAAAATAGCAAAAAGTCCGCGGGAACCGGCTGTTACGTGATACTTTATTCTTATGATGCGGTGCTGGATCTAACATTAAAAAATTGTTTAACAATACGTAGAAGCCAGAACTCTTTGCAAAATCTACAGAAAGCGTTAGAACTATCGTAGAACTTGTAGGAAAATAGCAAAAAGTCGGCGGGAACTGACCGTTACGCGGTACTTTACTCTTGCGGTGGGGGGTGCTGGCTCTCACTTAAAAAAATTATTTAAAAATACTTAGAGGCCGGAACTGGCGCTGAAACCTATCAGGAACTGTAGAACTCTTCGAGATCTTTAGAATTTCGTGATAAAAATTAATTTTCGCGATACTTGGGGTGCCACGCGAAGTTGGCACCCATTTATAAAAATTTTTTTTTTAGCTAAATTAGCAGAACTATTGTTAAAACTTAGCAGGAACTGTAGAACTATTGTAAATGCAAACGGAACTGTGTATAAAATATCGATTTTTTCAAAATGAGGTGCCAACTTCACACCGGCAATTTAAATTATCTTTGTTGTAACAAATTTGCTGTGCTATTTACTGTGTAACAAATACGATTACCTACACTGAAAGAAAAGATTAGCTGCTGCAGCAAATTAAATGGTAAAATATAGCATAGCATTTTTAATTGATTGCAACAGTCAATTTTTGGTTGCTGCAACCAATTGTTGGTTGTGTTTGCTTATCCGCAATGTCAGTATAGGATTTCGATTGGCTAACACAACCAAAAATTGTTTGCTACAGCCAATTAAAAATGCTATGCCATATTTAATCACCTAATTTGCTGCAGCAACCAATCTTTTCTTTCAGCGTATAATCGCTAATTTTATTCAGATGTACAACTTTGTTACTTTAATATAGAAAACTGGCTGTATATTACGGCTGTAAATTTGCTGACTCAGTAAAATTTTTAGTTGTTTTAATAAATTTTTTTCCGTGATCGTTTCGAAATAAAAAAAAGCAGTAGAAGATACATTTTGCGGAGTTTCTCCAAGATAAGCGTTGTCCTTGTTATTTGACAAACTTACGAAAGTGTTCAAAGAATCCCGCACATTATAACATTCGCTATTTTCTTTATGGAAATTTCGCTGATTATAACGGAGCCTTAGGAAACTTTTCCCACCGCGGAAAGTGGCGCGTCCGCGTTCCTATGAGCGAGTTAAGTTCGGAATCATTGAATTGCCGTAACTTTGAAACTCCGACTCCGAGCGACCTCGTCACTATTTTCTTTTGTAGAATAATTAGTGGAACTTTCGTAGCGTCCCTGCGTCCGACAAGGCTTCCACCTTGTCATGTTTAGTCGACATGTACGTTTTTGTCATCCGCGTCTCTCTTTGGACATGTCCCTCTCGGAAAACCGGAGGTCACCCGGAATGCCGAGACGTTTCTGACAAAAATGTTGAGTTCGCGCGGACACCAGGATTTGTAGGCTAAAATGTGCTAATTTCAAAAACGCAATAAAAATACTTGCGAGCCTGACTTAAATATGAAAATAGAAGCAGAGATTTACTTATAGACCATCGTGTATACAAGAGAGAGTGAAGGACCTGCAAATACCGAAGGGAAAAGTTAAATAAAACTGTATTTAAATAAAACTAACAATTATTTATTAATCAAAGTAGCTTTTTTCAAAAGATACTCCAATTAATTGGCTTTAAACTACAATAATTAACATTTATACATTATCAATATAAATTATAATTTTAATTAAAAGACAAAACCTGCTGTTTGAAATTATCTGCTGCCACGCAGAGCAATGGCTAATCGGTTTTGTTATTTGTTTAAAATATATTATAGTTTAAAGCCACATCCTTAAATGAAGACTTTTGCAATTGATAAATAATCATCGGCTTTCCATATATGGATCGCCAGCTACAACGAAACCAACGTTTAGTCAACTCCATGACTGTCAACTGATAACCAAAGTTCTGTCAACCAGTACTGGACCATCACTGATAAATGACTGATTGTCAAATGACGGCCAAAGTTTTGTCAGCCAACACTGGGCCATCACTGGCAAATGACTGACTGTCAAATAATGGCCAAAGTTCTGTCAGCTAGTATTGGGCCACTGGCAAATGACTGGCTAAAATGACTGAGCTAGTACCATCTGCCAGTACTAGGCTCAAGTTATCATCCAGTACTTAGCCAGACTAGGCCAGTATTTTGCAAGTACTGTGTCAATACCTGACCTGTGGATACCAGTAATAGCCCAGCAGTAGGCCGATTGTAAACCTCTCTGAGTTTATTTAATTTCTCCCTTAAGTATTCGCAATTCGACCCCATTCTTCCCTACACCAAAATAATCGGAAACATAGTGTTTATCTTAAATCGAGTTCAATGGTAGCGAATTATAATACTAAATAACATTAAATGTAATCAGACTGAGTATGAGAAATGAGAGGTTATCATTATTTTAATGTACTGCAACAATATCATTCGCATTTACCCTGTATTTTCCCCACTTTTCCGCAGTATCTAATCGTTAGGAAAATTATAAAAATACTGTTAGTTTTGTATTACATTAATTTCATTTAATAATGTGCAGAATAAGTGTCATGTCATTAGGTTTTATTTATTAATGGTAACTTATAGTCTCAAGCCGAAGATACCAGCAGAGGATTTTTTAGAAAGTATACAAACTCATATTTTCTCTCGGTATTAATGCGGTAAGTTGCAGCTTCTGTATAAGTAAGGATTACGCAAAGCGATACGTGTATATACACAAAAGATGTAAAATCTCGGATATTACTGTCATAAGATAATGACCGAAATTATGCCAGACATAACGCCGACGCTTTTAGGTATATATTCACGTGAGATTTTTAGATAAAAGTGCTGGCATACAATAAACGGCAATTTTCGCCTGCCAATTCGAAGCAGCGATTACAACGGAGCATGCGGAGTTCATTCGCTTTACAAATGCAGCGCGTGCCTCACTTATTCATGCCTGCTGGCGATTAATTATACGGCGTATAATACACAGCGGTGATTAAAAATTAAAATATTGTAATAACTCCTAATGAAAGAGAGAGAGGGAGAGAGACAGGAGGAAGGGGGAGAGACACCGCGTGCGCAATGAATGTCGACACAGACTATGGAACGTGCCTAGTGCGTTATTCACGATACGCTTGTACATGCAAGTTAATGTGGTTCGGTCATATTATGCTACCGGCTAACCATGTATTTTAGCGAGATTAATGAGTCCAAAATATGGAGGTCATTAATATCAGATCGCTCGGCGCGCTCACGGTGCTACGATTAAGCGATTTTTTTCTTCCCGCAGGCGTGTCCATAAATGTCATTACACATTTAATAATAATGACACTATCATTATGCTTCATCATACGCCGTAAACCGTCAGCTGTCCGTCCCGAGTGAAATTATGCAACGCAGGAGAGAGAAAAATCAGAAAGATTCTGGTTGTAATTACAATAATTTACTCGTCCGAAAGATCTAAAGTTTAATGACAAAAATCCAAAAATATACAAAAAAAGAAAGGAAATATCTTAATGACGCAAGAGATTAAAATTCACATTGCTCCATTCGAAAGACATCTAGCATATTTAACAATAAAAAGATCCAAGCGAGAATTCGAAAGTTTAGTCCAAAGCAACTAAAGATCTTGTTCTTTGATCGTTACTTTCCTGTATTATAGTTTGTCTCCGTGGGAAAAAATGCATTTATCGTATTCGATGTATTCGATGCGGAAAAGCTATTTCGACTCGTCATCCTGCTCGGCCAGAAAACCTTAGAAAATGTATCGTTTATGCGGAACCAGGAAAAGGAAGGAATCCTCGGCAGTCGGGTGGGTGGTTCGGATCGATTAATTATTTAACGAAACCCCCTCCCACACCACCGCTCACCTCTATCCACTTCTGCCAGCGTTTTAGCCCCGAAGCATCGTCCGCTTGTTCCTCTATGTTTTCATCCCCAGCATAACCCCCCCCCCCTCTCTCTCTTTCTCTTTCTCTCTCGCTTTTCTCCTTTTGCGCGTCGACACCCTCGTCGACCCCACCAGCCGCCCCTAGTCTGAAATTTCATCGTGAACACGAGAATCGTAACTTCGATCGCGCGCAGCACAGCCCTCGACTGCGGTACCTCCGTACCGGTTAACGGCATGCGAGGGGGATATTGGTACAACAGATACGTAATTACGTACCCTTTGACGCGAAATCTTGCGATGTTACGTATTTTTTGCGCGTGCGCAAAAAGACGAGTCATGACTGGGACCATGGTCGAGCTCGAAGCAGAAAAATATGAAAGTTTTAAAATCATCAAAAATAAATCTAGACAAGAGTCCACAACTTTTAAAGTGAATCTCACTCTAAAGAGTGAAATCTCACTTCAATCACTCTTAGGTATATTTAAGACCGTCTTAAGTACAGTCTTAAGATGTCATGAACCAATTAGAGGCCGATATTCATAGTCAGATCTTATTTTAAGACCATCTTAAGTAATATCTTAAGACGCTAATACGGCTCTCTGATTGGTTCGTGACATCTTAAGACTGAACTTAAGACGGAAATATAAGAACTGACTATGAATACCGGCCAGAGAGCAGCACTAGCATCTTAAGACATTACTTAAAACAGTCTTAAAATAAGAATGGATTATGAATACCGCTCTTAAAGACTGAAAATTAAGCTACCTTTTTTAAGACTGGCTCAATTTTAGAATGAGGTTTCACTAAAAAAAATTTAGAAAGTAGAGAGTAAACTTTTATCAATGATTACAGGAATCATCGGTATAATAATTAAAGCTTACGAACAATAAACATCCGTTATAAAGTTGATAATGAAGCTTGCCTATGGAAACATTTCGAGATGCGAATGGTACCGAAAGTGACGCTGAAGAAACATGAAGCTCGCAAGAGTCAGATACACGGAGAACGACAGAGGCGCGGAAAAGGATAGGGCAGTCAAACGAGGGGATGATAAGGGGTAGAGGCGCAGGATGCACAGACGCACATAGTTAAATGGCTCGATAGCTGGTGGATGAGACGAGAGAGCACAAAGGCGGCGGATCGTTCTTTACGCCGTTAAAAGGCCCTCCTTCTAAACGACCATGGCGAAAAGGTTCTTCTTCCTCATCGTCGTAAACACTGCGCAACGACCTCGCTCTTCCTCTCGCCTTCTTTCTCGCTCTATTTTCTCTCCTCATCTCTTATCGTCCGGACTGTACGCTGTACGTCGCTTCGGCTCGCTCTCGTAGTTAGAAAAGAGGGGAAGAGAAGCTCCTCAAGCTACCTTCCTCCTCGAGCTCATCGTCCTCCAACCGTCCCGTGAATTTCCTCGCATACCAGGGAGACTCCACCTTCCACGGTGTCTCGTTTCCGGGGTGACGTCTTTTAGCAGAGTCAGCGGCGAAGTTGTGCCCGACGTCGAGGACACCTTTGGCCAATATCCGCGAGATCGTCTTCTCGATCAGTGACATGATAGTAGAAACCAATGTGCCTATTATACATACGTATTTCTAATTAGCCAAGGAGAATTGCATGCCAGATACCACCATCTTGCGGCGGCGATTTGAATCAGCATTATATTATGATTTTTTTATATATTATATTACCTGTTTCTATTTAATTATATGGTTATCTACATTGTCAATTGAGTATAAATTCTGTATGGGAACTACAGCGGGTTTCAATGCTCGTCTCTTTGGCAGAATAGAGTCTAAATATGTTTATTTGAATATGACCGCATCTGATATTTGCACAGAATTGTACGAAATTGGTCTCAAGAACGAGCACACCCGGATTTCTTCATGATCAGAGGATCGATCAGTGTATCTTAAAATGAGGTGAAAATCACAAAAGTGAGCAAATTTACTGGAATATTTATAATTCATTGGTCAACATGTAGTGAATTTGTTCACTTTTGTAATTTTTACTTCAATTCAAGAAACACAATCGACTTCCAGAGACATGTTCGGATTTCCATCTGGGTGTTCCTCGGATGTCACATCATTGTTGTTTACCGAACGTCGAACAAGGATGACATGACACCCGAGGAGCACCCGGGTGGGAATCCGAACACGCCTCTGGTTGGGATACGCAATTTCACGGCGCGCCGTTCGTCGTTCGATCGCAACACCGAGAGATCGGGATGGAGGTCTCACCTTCTCTCGCACGTCAATATACTTTGAGAGGATATTTAAAGAGACCCGAAAGGGCAGACGAACACGTCGGTGGCATGACTATCGGTTAAACGAGCATTACCTTTCCCCTTACTTCCTCTATATCCATGGTATCCGGGTATCCGTCTTCTCGTATTTCCTTTGCGGATTTACCGCCGCTTACTGTTTACCGCGGTATCATATTTACTGCGATTTATCCATAGCGTTATCGCGCCTGTGGTTTCATCCCTCTTTCGTATCCGCCGCCACTGTCGGAGGTACTGCAATGTGCATTTTTACGATTACGATTTTTCTCGATTTTTCATCCGTACAATACGCTGCGTAAAGAACGACTAAAATTCGGCCCTTCGATTTGAATAACATGTTTGTAATTTTGAGAAAACATTAAGCTACTTTATGTAATAATAAATTTTATATTTTGTTAATTTTAATTGATTCAATTATATATAATTAGCGACAGTTTGCTCTCTAATGGCTTAATATAACGTTCGACGATCACAGAATTACATAAATCGCTAAGGTTTCGTAAATATATATATAATTGCACGTTATACATTCATTTAACCTTCTGAGGACCGGCATGTTTTTGATCGACTTTTTTATTTTAAAGACTAGAATTTTTTGCCAATGTTACAAGGTTGAGTGGCGAAAAAGGTGGCGCCACTGTTGAGTCCCTAAAGAAGTCTCCGGTCCTCCAAATATTAATATAATTTAATGTAATTACGAATTATAAAGATTTTTATTATATTATATTGATCACTCAATATATCTGATTTCGATAGATCGATTTACAACATACGCAAAAATTCTTAAAACGCACAATATGTTCCAGGCCAAAAGTTTAACAGCACTTTTAAAAAATTGATAGATATTTATGAGACTATTTTCTCAAATAATCTTATAACAATGTGTTTTTATCGATAATTTTTTAGATTCAATAACAATTGGATCTAAAGAATTATTGATAAAAACACATTGTTACTTGAATGAATAATCCTACAAATGTCAATTTTGAAAAAGTGTTTCTGAACTTTTAGCCTAGAATGTATATCCTTTCTTTCATTCGTCTTGATACACGAAGATATTTCATTGATTATCGAAACGAGATTTTGCGATGTCCCAGCCGCAACGCGAAGTTTTGTATCACATAATACAATATTTTATAGCGTTCCCGATTGAAAATTCTTTCTCTGATGCTAATCGAGATTCCAATTATTTTCCATATTTATGGAAAATTTCGTGAATAAAACAATTCCTGATTTCGCAATAATCAGTAATAGTCAATTCCTCGCCGTTTCTCGCAATTATATGTCTGACGATTGTTGCAGAGTTGTTGAAAACGAGTGAACTTGGACTTTTCACATCAGTGATTATCTCTCCATTTTTAAACACGTCGATCGTGGCGTATTCTCCAATGCGAGAGAACGAACAAGAGAATAATTAGGCCACCGAAAATGCAGCGGCTAATGGAGAAGCGGCACGATCGATAGTTAATTATCACACGCAGACAGCTGGCCCGGATCGCTGCGGCAAAACGGCGGCATCATATCCCGATTTGTCTTTCGGAAATAGAAACTCCCTCTCTCTTCCTCCCTCCCTCTCCCTCTCTCTCTCTGTTCTTGTTTTTAATTTATCCATTCGCTCCGTCCTCGGGGCAGGATAGTGAATCGATTTTCAGCGTGCACGCAGCCATGCGTTATTACACACCCCCGTCGCGATAATTTAGTTCGCTTAATACCTACTTTTGCCGCAGATACGCATTTGATAATTATTCGGCATTCGGCCAGACCGGCCGAATAATTACACCTGTTTGTCCGTAGCATTTAATATAACAAATGTTATTTGATCCCGCGGTCCGATACTTGCACGAGCACCCGTATTTTATCATTCGATATCGGGGGAAACGCGGCGCGCATCACCGTCTCATAAATTCACGAAAATCCGAAATCCGTCGTTTATTTCAAAAATTACGGATCGCTTTTACGTTCGCGATTTTCGTCGTACAATCGATCTTTCGAATCGCGTAATGACGGAATCATGTTCACTGGGAATAACATCTTTTTTCCTGTATCATGCAGGATTGCCACAAATTCCTCATTCCTATACTTTTCCCTAATTTTCAGACAAAATTTCATTAATTTCCTTGACTTTTAATAATATTTTGAAATTTCTCGATTTTTGTCCTAATTTAAAAATAGTCAAATATTTTGTTGAGAGTAATTTAACATAACAATGCAAATTACTATTAATGTTGCAAATATAGCAATGTAAATTATTATTATTATTATGTAAACTTCTTTAAAACTAAAAATTTATTATTATTATTAGTATTATAAAACTTCTTTAAAACTATAAGAATTTATTATCTATTATTATTATTATTATGTAAACTTCTTTAAAGCCAAGAATTTTAATTGTCCAGAAAATTCCTTAATTTTTCCCTTATTTCCCTGATCATTTTCGATTTTCCCTTATTTTCTGTTTTATGGTAACCTTGTATATCCGGGATAGCTCACGGGATCATCTTCTTGCACGAGCACGTCAGAGTTACCGTACGGAAATATCGACGAGGATCCTCGCTGACGTGCTAATACAACGTGCGGAGATCGCGAGGTCAACATAATTCGACATCGTCATGCATATTTAACGTCCTTTAAGCCGGTTCCCCGTGCAAGGAAACACGATGTTCGGATAATAGGCGTGGTGCATCCCCCGCCTTTGACCTCCCACCCAGCCAGAGAGATGCATTTCGATACCCGCGCGTGCATAATCGGCGTTATATACGGATAAATACGAGAATTAGCGTACGAACGTGTTTGTACATCGACGCTTTTTCTTCGGCTAACGAGACACATCCGCGACATTACAGTCGGCTTTCCCACGCAGCACGCACGTAGTACGCAGAAACGTACAGGGAAACGCGATCATACTTTTCAACTTTTGTTTCTCCGTGTCCACCTATTCTTCTCTCGCCGCCTTCTCTTTTTTTTCTTCCTTTTTTTGTGCCAATTTCTTTGCAGTTCTCCGACCGACGTGTCTGTTCTCTCTCGTCTTCTCTCTCTCTCTCGCTCTCTTCCGGTCGGTTCTCGGTGAATTTTCATGCGGCAGTGCGATATTAAAGCGCCGTTTCCCTGGGATATTTGCGCGCCGAGCGAAACGCAGAAAATAGTTACGTCGCGCGCGAGACTCTTTTTCTTCCGCGATTCTCTCTGCTCCTTTAATGGAAAACGGAGAAGGACGGACAGATAGACAATATTTATTATACTCCGGAACTCGATCCACCTTTTGCGAGCGGAATAACGTAAATACGCAGCGAAATGAAGCTACGGACGACACGAGAGAAATTGTAAAACTAGCTGAAGAAGTAATGATACTTCAAAGAGGCTCGAATATCTTTGACACAGATATCGTAATAATTTCAGTGACGTCCCCATAAAGGGTTATTGGACAATGGCTAATGGAAGAATAGAAAAGTGAACTGCATTTGTTAAATTATGCAGAGATTGTATTTTCCGAGTGACGATTAACCATTAAGGTTGAACGATTTTTCATTTCCTAGTTAACTTGAGATTAGAATCAACTCGCTGTAGTAATGTAAAAATTGTATTTTTCTATAGTTAATTACTAAATTAATGATTTTGTCGTAAATAACTTTTAAAATTACTGCTTTGAAATCATTACTCTCTAAATTTCAATCAGTGGATAGTCACTAATTACCCAGTGGCATACTCGGACAGTAAGTGAAGTTCAACTAAAAAAGAAAGAATGTTTGAGCATTATATAACTAGAGAATAGAATTTATTACACTTCAGCGTATACAGCCAAGAAGGGGACTTTACAAAAATCTTAACCCACTCATTCTTCCATTCCTCTTTCACCGAAAAAATTGTATTCTTAATTTAAGAATATCCCACTTACGTATAGTATGTTTTCCTCTAAAATAAGTGCTGAGACGATCCTCTTAATTTAAGAGGGTAATCATCTAAAAATTAGTATATT
>NW_017298164.1:366591-380608 GCF_001594075.2 Trachymyrmex cornetzi
GAGCGTGATCCAGCGTGGAAAACAAATGAGCATCATCGAAAACAGCGCCGAGACGCGCGTGTTAGTAACGATCCCATTCACAAATCAAGAATATATTCTTAATTTAAGAGGAAATATTCTTATATTTGTTAAGAGGAAATATTAAGTACATCTTTCAAGAATACAATTTTTTCGGTGTTCGCTTGTACTCACATCCTCTTTACTCCTTATCTTAATAACCTAAATACCTCCTCATAACTTTATTAAACACTATTTACCATACACAATCATTATATAACTAAAATACTGAATATTTGCACGTTAATTTCAATCTTCCAATACCATATTTGTTGAATTTATGCACTAAAACAAGGTTAGATCACATAATAAAGATTAGCTACGTTAGAGATTTCACATTTCATTCACTAATTACCAGTGGTATACTTGACACTGATATCAGAATTATCCACTGATTCAGATTTAGAGAGTAGTTTAGTGAATCATAGCTAAAAAAGCACTTTTTTTTATCATCAAATTAAATAAGGTTGAATCTAAACCACAAGTTAACCAGGTAATGAAAATTCATGACTAAAATCCAGTTTCATAATTCACAAAATAACTCTAAACCGAAGTTCAATTTATTCATTATCTCTTTCGAATTCTAGAATTGCAAGAAGATGAGAAACAAGTTGAACCTCGATTAAGTTAGCCACGAGTTGTGGAACTGGGCTTAAGTCGGTAGATAGAATGATTAGAACACACACACCTCAGATACAGTTGCGGCGACTCGCCACTAGAGGTCCACGGGACTCACTCGGTTCGCGTAAGCACCGCGCCGCGCGAATTCCTTTTAAATAGAATATCATTCTGGATTCATTCTAGGCGTCTAAGGCAAGTCTCACACTACATCGCCTTACTGATGAGTCTAGTAGTGTGGGACCAGGATGAAACGCTGCGGCCGACCACAGACCTCCTTAGTGGACATTTCCACAGTTTTCTTTTAAAATCTTTATTTGAAAAAGAAAAATAAAAATCACTTATTAAAAAAATCACTTTTCGTTTAAATGTTCACACAATCATAAACATTATTCACTAACGTCATAAACGTGGCGCGTTATCCCTAAAAAAAAGCAGAAATATTTTATCTTGCACATTGAAGAGCATTAAACAACATTTGATTCGTGCGCGGACAGAAATATTTTACGATGTTTAATAGTATTTACAGTGAGCATTTTTTGGGATCCTGCGTAACATGAAAATCGTATTTCACGCGCGACCAGCGCGGCAGCGGTAAAATTCATGCGCGAGAAAGAAGGGAGAGGGAGGAAAAAAAAGAAAATCAACAACACGACGCGATCATAAATCCCGCGCGCACACCAACGCATTGTTCGCGAGCGCGAATTAAACCGCTGCGTTTTGACGCATAAAGTTCTGCTCGTCGATGAGCCATTAATTAGCTTCCGCGGCACGGACGCCGCGGCAGGTATCAAACAGGATGAACACGGGATTCCGGCGAGCTTTCGTAAACCGGCGTAGTACATATGCTATCCTCGATTATGATACGCCCTACTAAGGATTCATAGCGTGATTACGTGGTCCAATTTATCGTTAATCACGAATTCGCTCGTGCATTGCATGTAACTACCATGAGAGGGACGACGAATTGTTTTGACACCTATCAATGAAAATCTATGATATGACAAACGGGATAGGAAACCTTTTGTTATGCTCTTTGGCTTACAAAACTCATTGAGATAGCAAAGATATCTTGCTCAAACATGTGGAAGCGATTCTTACGTTTGTGAAAAATATTTAATATTGCCGCTCACTAGTTTAAATTATAAATACATTTTTTATCCTTTCTAACTTTCTAACCGATGACAATTCGTCGATTGATAATTAACTTAATCAAGGACCGAGTGATATTTATTCCGGATCCATTGTCTCGAATAAAACTCGCTGAGAAAGACTTCTTGTTTTGTCTAATTACTGTGATATTCTGTTATTTAATTATCTCATATTCAAAGACTGCAATGACTTGCAGATTTTCTCTTCATAATCTTAAAGCAGAGTGCCAATTTCAAGGAACTGAATAAATATAATATTCATTAGATAATACGAATGTCACATTTATGTGACAGGGACGTCGCATTAAAGGTTTTAGTAAAATATACGATTTAATGGAGTTCGTAATAAAATGATTTTCATCATTACGGTACCAAATTTTTAAGAAAGCTTTCATCTATCGAATATGAGAGCTCGCTTTGTATAAATGGGCATATAACTATGTCGATATTTAAACTTGAATGTACTGTAGGATAATATCACTCTAAATCTGTAGCAGTGAAATTGTACTGCATTGGATTGAGATTTCACTCCGAGCGTTAGTGGCAACTGAGCCAGCGAATTTTATTGCAAGGTGGGAGTGGAAAATCCACTCAATAATTGGAATGAATTTATTACTGTTAAAAAGGAATAAATTTGGAGATTTTTTATTATAAACCGAATAATATCCCGTGGAGAAAAATTTCAACGAAAAACTGGTCACTAACCAGAAACTGGATAGTTTTTCTTAAGTAAAATTAATTAGACAGTAACTATTAAAAACTTGTCCAGAAAATACTGACTATTGTTTGATGGCCAGTTACTGGCCATAAACTATGCACGAAAAAATAGTAATAAAATACTAACCAGTTTTTGTCCAGTAAAAATTCTGAAAATACTGGGTAGTATTTCATGAGCAGTTTTACATGAGCAGGTCAGGAACTAAACATATAAATATATAAAAGCAGCTGTTAAGAAAGATATGCGCAATTTATATATTACACGTAAATATTTCCTAATATCTCGTAATATCTAATTTTTAATTTGTACATAACACATCAAAATCGTAAAGAGTTTAACATATTACTTTAATTTAATTATATTAATTTAATTATTATATTTTTATAAAAATTGCTTGGGAATTGGTTAGGAACTAGCTAAGAATAGGTTAAACCTATTTAGAATTTTTTCAGAAAATGAGTTAGAATTAGTCATAAATTGGTTAGGAAACGACTAAAAAATTTATTATAAAACTAGTTAAAAACTGGTCGGAAACTAGCCATAAACTGCTTTGAAAATGGTTATTAACTGCTTAAAAACTGTTCATAAAATAAAAAAATTAAGAAACTAGATAGAAACTCTTTAAAAAATAATCAAAAGTAGTCAGATACCGGTCAAAATCTTGTTAGAAATTAACTAATTTTACTGTCCAGTTATTGGCAAAGCAAGCGTCGCACAAACCTGTCAGTTTCTGACCAGTCAAACTAGCCAGAAACTAGCTAGTAACCAGAATTTCTGGTCAATTTCTGACTAATTTTTGGTTTGTTTTCTACTTGGAATCACGCCAAGGAGAGAATGAATAATTTTTACTTAATTATGAAAAATTAATTTTCTCTCTAAAAAAAGGAGATATAGTTACAAACTTCTATGTAAGAAGTTTCACACGTTAAAAAATTTGTATAAACTATATTCTATATATAGCACAAAACTAGTCTAACAATTCTAACCATCCCAGCCCATCCCTTTATATGTACAGACATTGAATTTCTCTTACGGGAAGACACACTATCTGTTCGGAGCTCCACGAAACGTTCCTCACGAAATCAGAATGACTGCGTCTCGCTTAACTTATTCACTTTGGTTGATCGAGTCGGTTGAAATAATCCACTCCTTACATAAGAGTAGACCAATTAAGTTCAAAGAAGTAAAAATTCACTTTTAAAGTAGTGATTTTGCAACTTTTGTTTGGAATGAAATTTTTACTGTTGAAAGTTTAGAGTGTATTGGCGCTAAATCATCATTGTAAAACAAAATAAAAATGTACACTAGAAAAGGATTCTCACCTTTGTAAGAAATATTTGATATTGATATTAACGCTCGCGAGTTAAAAATCGCGAATAATCAAATTTGTCATTCTTTCCAATTTTTATGACAATTCGTCGATCGACTATTAACTTAATCAAATACCGAGTGATAAAATATTTTATTCTGCATCCGTGATTTCGAAGCTTTGTTCGTCTTAATTTTCGATATTAAATATCTTCACCTCCT
The DNA here is from genome assembly GCF_001594075.2 of Trachymyrmex cornetzi. Taxonomy (NCBI): domain Eukaryota; kingdom Metazoa; phylum Arthropoda; class Insecta; order Hymenoptera; family Formicidae; genus Trachymyrmex; species Trachymyrmex cornetzi. The sequence continues at coordinate 370,666 of NW_017298164.1, forward strand.
CACGGATGTGACTCTCGTTGGTAGCCGAGGCAACTGCTCGTGTAAGGCTACGGCTACTTTTGTAGAAGCCAAACTCAAGATTCTCGAGACTTGACCCAGTCTGTTGGTTTCGTCGACACGAAACTTCGTCCATTCACGCGGCAAGACGACGCAAAGTTTTCGCGAGGTACACATCTGTGGTATCCAGAAAGGACGCGTCGAAGTTTTGCAGCCGCCGACCGAGTACCGCTACTCGACTGCGTTATTCAAGACATATTCGCGTACTACATTGCGGTCGAGCTGATCCGAGTCGCACATTGGCTGGCACTTGATCGAAATTAACACGCTTCGAAAGTTCCGAGTTAATTAATTTTCAGTTCGCAGCGACCAATCTCTGTCGTTAAACCGCTATTATCGCTTCTCGATTAGGCGACTGTGTGCGTTCCGTTCGTATGGGACAAATTGAAAAGTTATCGAATGTTTGACATGGAGCCGGAAAATTCGACGTTTGTCGAAGGTCCACCTACCATCGTGTCATGTTGTCGTTTACGATATATTTTAACGTAAATTTCGCAAAAATTATCCGCGTAACTAATATTCAGCGAGAACGTACAATAGAAGGAATCTTTTACGTTCAGACAAAGCGCATTTGGAACGCAAATACGGTTGTGTACCTGTATCATGCAGGGGCAAAAGGGAGGTAAGGCATTAAAGCAGCTATGTTTCTGCCAAGAAAAACAGCGCGGCGATGAACAACATCGATTAAACATTCCCCCGCATGAATTAAAGAGACTGTAAAAATTTGTTTACCTTCGGGAACTCGTGACGGTCGACCTGCATTCTCAAATGATTTAAATTTCAAATTGTTCAAATGACCACGACTCCCGGAGGTTCCAGGCGGCTGGTTTCTGTCGTCTCTCTCTCTCTCTCTCTCTCTCTCTCTCTCTCTCTCTCTCTCTCTCTCTCTTTCTTCCTCTCTCTCTCTCTAAAAAAAAACTCTTTCAGTCCCCACTTTCTTTTTCTCTTCTCACGGAGAGATCCGGACTCAAGAAGGAAATAACAGTAGAAGCAGCACAGAACACTTCAATCATGCGAATTAATACGGAGAGAAAAGCGCGCGCACAATGCAATTAAAGGATAACAGAGCCATTAGTTTTGGGGCGCAACAAATCAACTCGAACTTCCGTAAATTAAAACGCTTGAATGTTTAAATATTGAAAAAAAATGGACTACCAAATTCTTAATAGGCAAAATAAATTTGTATAAATTTAAAGTTTTTCACAAGCTTAATTACAGAAATAAATAGTAAAAATGTTTAACATATGATGTGCTAATTTTAGATTCATTCTCGTTCTTCAATTTTGTCGAATTTTACGCTTATAATTCACATTCATTTGCTTCCTTTCATTTGTAATTTTGTTTCTCGTAATATTTTTTTTATTATTTTTGTTAACTCGTTAATTTAACAATTTATTATTTATACCGCATATCTATCATAAATTCATCACAAGCATCACATTTATTCAAAATATGTTCTGAATCTTAAGTCTAATACTTCAATCAAGATTTTAAATTGAAAACAAATTCATTTTGCTTATTATATATAATAATAAGTATATTTTAAGATTATTATAAAGAAATATTCTTTAAGATAATCCGTTACTTACAAGGAAGTCAATAAATCGAGCAATCATTTTTCTTAGCATAAAACAACATACTGATGCTTCACTTTCTGAGGCTAATTCTACAATGTGCTTTTTGTTTCCTGTTTCTCGCAGTTTGTCTCTTCCCTTTTTGATCAAGAAGGCAAGAGACAAACTGCGAGAAACAGGAAACAAAAAGCACACTGTGGAATTAACCTGAGGTGCATCTTCTCGTTTATTTTTTACTGTACATTTATCCACATTTCTGTTATTTTACATTTCAATAAAGATTGTTATAATTATTATGTATCATATTTGGATGTATTTTGCAGCTAAAAATTACTTTTGCAGGCGGTGTGCGTGGCGCTCAGGGCAGCAAAGTGTCAAAGCGGGCGAAGCCCCTCGATCCCGACGAGGACGACTATTATTACGATGATCCCGTGGACGAGAGGAACAATCCGACGAACGAGGCGCCGGCCGTGCCGCCTGGATTCCTGAGCCCGTCCGTGCGGGAGTACCTCGATCTCGGTAAATCGATACCCGGTACGTAAACAAGATCATCTTGCGCAAAGTTATCCCTTTGTTGAGCCGTTTGTCGGATCGGGGCCGATCCCCGGTTGACTCGCAACAGTCTCGCTCTTTTCATCCCACGCTTCTTGCATCTCTGTGTGCACAGCTTCCGGAATCCGTTCTTCCTCCTCTGCTTCGCTTTACCCACCCTTCTCTTCCCGTTTTCTCTCACGTCACACTTTTTCCCCTTGTCTCTCCTTCTTCCGCACCGAGTATCTTTTGAAATCGAGAGTGGACGCAGCATCGCATATAAAAGTTCACCGATCGTTATTTCTCGCTCGCGAGAAATAGATAAAGTCCAGAAATGGAAACTTTACGCGGAGATGAGCCGGACTCTTAAGCAAGACGCTCGCGAGTAACTCCGTCAGATACTTAATGAGAAATAATGAGGAAATGGAGAAAGCAAGAAATATGACGAAATAGGCAGAAGAGACAAGTCGATTGCGTAGACACTCTCCGTCGAACGCGTCTTCCGTATTCTCGAGCAGAAAATATTTCACGCTCGACGGTGCCAGACTGTGAGAAATGTCAGGAACGCGGGAGTTACGCGTGGAATTGACCCTTTACTTTAAAGTACCGTCTGCGAGCGTTTCCTCTTATTCATAAGAATAGAGAACGCTCCCCGAATCCGCGAGAAATACGTAACTGTATATAACAGTTGAATAATCTAATACATTTGTGAAATTATCATATATTTCTGAGCAAAGTTTCGCGCGGAAAGGTGTGCATCTCGGTGGAAGGTTTCATTTATCTTGATATACTTATACACACAATGCTGATAGAAGTCTGGCAAGATATGTCGAGTGGTCCAGAATGCCTAGATAATTAAAAAAAATCTATTTGTAAGTTTTGGGACCGATACTTTTCCAAATAAAAATATTTAAGATTAAAATTTATATTTAACACTACAATTTTATAATTTAGATAAATAGAAATCTTGGTTAATTTATAAAAAAACCACACATGTCTACTTCTTATAAATCTAATTTTTTCCAAGTTCTAAATCGCTGCCAAACTTTCTATTATACTTTCAAAGTCATTTCACACACAAATGCATTTTAGAAAAATCTATATTTTTTTGTTTTATTAATAAATACGTGTAATGCATCCTTAAATAAAAAAATGAGGAAGAGTTAAACTTAACGCATAATACAAATAAGATATAAAATATATAAATGTTTAGTATTTTATATATATTCATATCTATTTGTGTGTTAGGTCTTCTATTCCTAATTTTTAATAATTATTCTTGTATTCCTAATATATTTCTTGCAATATGTACAAGGCCTTAGACACACTAATTATTTCTTTCAATTATCGACTGTCGATTTTTATGAAGCCCCGATATAAACATTAATTTAAAAATATCTATAATCTATATGGTTCAATATTAAAAGCTAGGAGAAACGATGTTCGACAAAGTAACAAAAAATCGGCTTCATAGTGTCTACTGCACACCGGATTTTACATCGTCATGTGAGAAGAAGCCAGAGCTTTGATTGGATATCGCTAGTCGCTCATCGTCCATCGCGTTCAGTGTGCAGTAGGCATAAGGACATCCTCTATACTGAAAAAAAAGATTGGCTGCTACAGTAAATTAGATGGTAAAATATGGCACAGCATTTTTAATTGACTGCAGCAGCCAATTTTTGGTTGCGTTACACTGAAAGAAAAGATTGATTGCTACAATAAATTAGATGGTTAAATATGGCATAGCATTTTTAATTGGCTGTAGCAACCAGTTTTTGGTTGCGTTAGCCAATCGAAATCTTATACATTGTGGATAGGCTAATACAACCAACAATTGGCTGCTGCACCCAATTAAAAATGCTATGCCATATTTAACCATCTAATTTATTGCATATTTTACTATCTAATTTGCTGCAGCAGCAGCCAATCTTTTCTTTCAGTGCAGATATCACGATTTTTGACAGTTTTGGGACATGTCGTGTAGCCTATTCTACACTGAAAGAAAAGATTGTCTGCTGCAGCAAATTAGATGGTAAAATATGGCATAGCATTTTTAACTGGGTGCAGCAGCCAATTTTTGGTTGCTGCAGCCAATTTTTGGTTGTGTTAGCTTATCCTTAATTTCAGTATAAGATTTCGATTAGCTAATGCAACCAAAAATTGGCTGCTGCACCCAATTAAAAATGCTACACCATATTTTACCATCTAATTTGCTGCAGCAGCCAATCTTTTCTTTCAGTGTACAGAATGGCGATTGTGCGAGAACGTATATATACGCGTGGAGATGCGAATGAAACGTCAGGTCGAGCGATACACTTTGCAGAGTGCGATTATATAAGATTTGCCGGCCGCAAATGGATGGGATTTAAATCTAGACGGATGACGCAATACTGCCAGCGTTCATGAACACCCTTCAGCGGGTAATCCGGCCGACAATAGACGCCGGAATGAGAAGGAAGATGCCGGCGCGAGGCGGAAGTATAAGGAAATACGTAGCCGCATACCTCGACGAGCAATAACTTATCTTCTATCCGCTTCTTACCTTTTCCTCCTCGTTTCCGCAATCGCATAAAGCGCGCTCAAACCGGAGGAGGAACTCGTCGAATACGAAGGTGCCGCTCCGTTTCGCGGAGATACCAGCAATTTCACTGATATTCCGCGCTCTCTGCTCAGACGAGACAGAAGGGCACACCACGTAACGACCGTTTGTCACTCGTAAATTTTTTTTTTAAACCGTTTCTCTCTAACGTTTCTCTCTAAAGTCTCTTTTTCAGTTGAAACGAGCCATTCGATATGAATTTTACAACATCGACGAAAGTCGGTTTTTAACTCCTTTCCCATCGAGGTGGTTTTATCAGTGAATTTAATCCTACGGCGGCAACTAGAGAGATCTTTAAAAGCATCGATATTTTGGTAAATTTAAATTTCATAGAGAACGCCAATAAACGATCAAAGATTATAGATGTTTCAAATAATGCGCCGAATTTAAATTTGTGAAAAATAAATAAAATAGAATTTGACTTTTATTATAATAAAAAAAAACTCATGTTAAAACTTTGACAAGTATACCAGAATTTTTTCCATTTCTTTATGTAATCCGAAACTATAAAAATTTGCTGTTTTTCTCGAAGACTTCTTGCTGATAAAAGAGTTAAAATTCAGTGCCAACGGCAGAGGGTATTATTATTATTATTATTATTTCGATTAGTAGTTGCGCTCAAACATCGTAGCTTTGTATACTGTATAATTTAAAAAATATATAATTATTGCTATATAACAGCACGTGAACTTGGAGTATTAGACCAAGTCAGGAGAGAACGTAGCTTCGTCTACAAGTTTCAGAGTATTATAGGCTTTAATGGGTTAAATCTGCTTGTGTATTAAGCAGAACCAGTGATGGATTTGTCGATAAGCGCTTTAATAGATCGTTCAGAGTTTCAAAATTGTTCCGTGATACTATCGCTATTTTGTAGATTGATTATGATAGAATAGTGACGCGCTCGCGATATTTATACACGATAATTATTTGAGCATGTCGCAAAATCGAGAAAATTATGAAAATATGAAGTTTGAGAAGATGCAAAATTACTTAAGAATGCCTGGAAGATAGCACTGTCGCGTGTGTACTCGACAATTTTTGCACTTAAGGCAAAATAAAGAAGCTGCTTACTAATGAGATTCTGTACTTTACATTCTGTGAATTACGCGTAATGGACCGTCCCTGTTTTTTTCCAAGCCGATTCTCACCACGATGCGAAGGAGCGGTTGCTTTTGGTTTCAAAAATCGTTACTTTAAAGCGAGGTAACTGCATTAGTAGCATCGTAAATTCACGTCAGTGTAACCGAACGAGAAACGCTATTAATCTCGACTTCACCAGTGATGCAGTCTCTCCCACCTCATCATGCTCCTCCGTTTCGAAAGAAATTTGTACTATAAATCATAAAAAATAAATAACGTCGTTAGCGATTCGTTTTCGTGAAAAAATAAATCTTACAGAGGCAAGGCGATGTCACGCGAGTAAAATACACGAAATCCACGGTGTAGTATTTCTCAGTTGACACTTTGACAAATAGTAAGAAGCTCGCAGAAAATTGAAAAGTGTATGCCATTCGACAGATAAAATTAGCGGCGCATTTTTAAGTGCATCTTCTCTAAGAGAGTTACTATCGCGATAACCTTGTTTGCCATTAAACGCGCGGTCATACCACATTAAGCGCGATTTATGTCACTTTGTGTCGGCTAATGGGTTCTTTGAAAGACCGCTTTGAATTTCAACGCTGACCTATCGTAACGCAAGCAGGCAAGCGGTATCCGCTTCGATTTGCCTTGGTCGCCCTACGGAGGCCGGCTTCTCTCCCTTTAGCCGATCGATCGTAAAATATTTGCTGCAGCCTTCGCGTACGGAGGGAAAATTCCTATAATGGAGTTTGCACATCGCGCCACCACGGAGGGTAGATAGGTAAAGGTTGAAGAGAGGCTGTACGGGCGGCAACCCTTGCGTGTGCACGTTACACGCGATAGAGAATGTCGGCTGGGCTGATTTACAAGCGAACACATACAACACGGGGGTGTTCGGCGCGCATAAAATTCATACACTAAATTAAATACGACCGTAAGTACCTGGAGTACTCGGGCAGGTACCGAGTACACTCGTGAAACTTCACGGAACGGAGAACGATTATTTATCTCGGGCTCATGCCCGAAGGGGTTCACGTACCTGTCGTGGAAAACGCGAATAATATACGCAGTTAATCCGCTCGGCCATTGTTCTACGAGATCTGATTATTTGATAACGCATTAAACGTATTTCGTCGTGCGATTAAATCGATCGCGGTTCGGTGTAACGCGGCCGTCACGTTGAAATCCCGTGTTTTGTAGCCGACGATGATAATCGTCACGCGATGATAAATGCATAAGATAAATTTATGGAATAGAAACAAATATATTGGTCGTAGAATTAGAATATACGAGTTCTAAAATTTTTTTAAATACAACTATCGAGCGGAATACGTTACGAAAAGACCGCTTTCAAAATGTCAGATCTTTTTAACGCTACGCGAAGAGTAATCTGATAATATTCCTCCAATATTTCAAAAATGAATCTGGCGTGGATTATAGGTCCATCCGTTTCCCGAGCGATCCGATAAATGTGCAGCGCTACGATTAAGCCTGCGAATTTGAGAAATTCGCCGGAGCGTCAGCGTGAAATTCCACGAATATCCATCGATGACGGACCGTCGTCGACGTTGACGTCAATCTTGCAGCGAAGAGCGACAACGATGCGACGGCGACGATGTCGTCGACGGGAACGACGACGTCGGCGCGCCTTTCGCCAGTGTGACGAGGACCGATTAGCGCTCACAAATTCCCAAACAATGCACGAGGAATTTACGATGCCGTCGCTCCATCGTAAACTCCGGTGTGTCGGCTAACTACCATGACACCCTTCCGACAAGGGCTGATTATGTTGCCTCGAAACGACTGAAACGTTGCAGGGCGCAAAGGGAGCGGAAACCAAGTCGATGGAGGGATGATCATGCAGTGAGAGTGGCGGAGAGCAAAGGAAAATAACAAGACAAAAAACGTAAAGAGAAAAGACAGATGAGTAAAAATAGCGAGATAAAACAGACAATAAGAAAAAAAAAGAAATATTGTATATAAAATGAAATGAATTTTTGAACACAGAAAGTAGCTTTCAAAAAAAATCAAAATTTCAAACTGTGATCGCAGTTTGCGCTAAAATAGAAAAAAAATTTGAGATGTAACTTAACAAAAATAATTAATAAAAATTTAATAGCTCGAAACGCAAAAAAATACTGCATATATTTTTAATTTCTTTATATTGTATTAACATATTTTTGCGGTTTTATTTATGAATTGTTCGTGCGCTCCTCCATTCAATCGCACATTGAGAGAAAAAAAATAGTTGTGGCAACTATAAAGTACAACTCTAAAATTTAAATACTTGTAACTAATTTTAAAAAGTAATAAGAATTAAAGTAGTACCAAATACTATAAAAATATAGTATTCAGTACTACTTTAGTTCTTATTACTTTGTAAAACTAATTGCAAGTACTTAAATTATTAGAGTTGTTAATTTAATAGTTGTTAAAACTATATTTTTCTCTAAGCGCATGTTTCTTTACGTATCCGGAAGATTTCAGCTGACATGTGTAAAAAAGTAAGTAACATGTACATTCTATAAGCAAATTCTGTTTCGCGTCCCGTACAAGACGAGCGCAATAAAATCATTCTCGAGCGAGGAAAGCGAGGAGAAAAGGGTAGCTGCAACGTCGAATCAATATGGTAGCGTAAACTTATCTCATTGACTTAACGGTTCTCAATCTCCCGAAGGGTCGCGCAGAGGTGCGCACTCCCCCCCCCCCTCACCCTCCACTTCGGATCACAGTACGCCTCTCCCGGATAGGATAATGAAATAGCCCGACCCCGGACGAACTCTGCACCAGCGTAGCTCTCCTCGATGTCACGACAGTTCCTGCGAGCGAACCGAGCTTCGGGTGAACCAAGCGGGCAGCGAGATGCAAGGGGGATGAAAATACGAGATCCGTTACGTGTCTCGTTTTCATCCCCCTCGACTACCTCCCTTTCCCACCTTTTCTTCCTTTCCTGCTCGTTTTCATCCCCCTCCTTCGCGCGAACCTTAACCAGATACGTCTTTACGCGCGTTTCATGACATACGGACAATGGCGGGGTAACGGGGGCGAGTGGCGGAGGAGAGGGTGATAGAGAGGGGCGTACCGCTGAGAGAGGAATGGAGGGACGGTAGGAGGGATGAGGGTGGCGGACCGTGAGTGCAATAGAGAGAGATGGACGGAGGAACAATACGGGGTGTGGAGGGAGTTGCAGCAAACCTCGTCCCGTGCGCCTGACTGACTTTATGACGATGGCTGAGACGTAAAAGAGAGGAAGACGGATGCTAAATGAGAGAGAGGGAGAGAGAGAGAGAAGGAAAGATCAGTGCGCGATCGTGGATCATGCAGACGTCGAAGCTTAGCCCTTCATTCGCGAACGCAAGACTGCCATCAGGATAGCGACGCTCATGAAGATGAATTTATGTCGAAAGGATATTGACCGAATATGTATAAACAATGTACGTGTGCAATAATATGCGCATAACAAATGTTGATGATTAATTCATAGAGGAGGACCGACGCATATTCGCCGCTATATTTTTCCTAATCTTCTACGATCCATGATTAACTAATGATCCATTGAAATTGGTTAATCAATGAAAAATTAACTCCATCGAATAATATATGAATATACTAGTAATTCCTTTAATATTCGAAACAGTGCTCAAAAATTCACGAGCGTACACGTGTATTAATAGATTTGTGCGTATATGTGCGTGAGAGAGAGAGAGAGAGAGAGAGAGAGAGAGAGAGAGAGAGAGAGAGAGAGAGAGAGAGATCCACAAAGGGAGACTCAAAAATATTTACAGCAAAATGTTATATATATATATTTTTAATATTTCGGAAATACTTAATCACAATTCCAAAAATATTTTTTAATCTAAAAAAATTCTTAGATATAAAAAACATGAATTTCATTACTTATTCTGTTTCTTGTGTTAATATAATTAAAAATAAAAAGTTTTATGAATTATACATTTAAATAATAGTTTACCAATGTAACAATTTAAATAATAATTTAATATTCTATCTCTTCATATTTGATCTTAAGAAAAATTTTACATTTTTTTAATTATTGGCAGTGCGCCAATGGCGTCTGTCCTCTTGACAAATTTATGGCTCCCCC
>NW_017298164.1:380633-436532 GCF_001594075.2 Trachymyrmex cornetzi
ATGACAGAATCCTCGTATGTGCAATTAATGCCGTGCCACGCCGCGCCGTTCGCGTCGCTGAAAGGATTAATATTCCGCTCGTAGGACAAACGCATCCGAAGTGTAAACGAACAGCTGGATAATCACAGGAAACGGCTATTTAATCGTTTTCGGTACGATTGCCGAAGCCCGTATGATCATTACGGTTCTCCATCTCATTATGTGTGGTTCGGTTCTGTCCGGTCCGGTCCAGCTCGGCCCAGTTCAGCTCAGCTCAACTCAGCTCGATACAACACAACACTGTTCAGCTCGGAGCGATTTCGTTGCACAAGATATCGCTTGGCGATATTCAATCAAGTTCCTGTTCCAAAAGAGATTTGTTTCCAGCCGCGCGAATGAACTCGCACATGCGAGAGCTTCTCTGAGCAAGAGCCTCCGGATATATTCCGGATTAATTGAGATGCACACTCGCAGGCTCTCCTCTCCCTCTCTTTCTATCTTGACACCTTGTGTTGTTATCTGCACAAAGCAATTATATATCCCTCTCGCCGGATATCGACGTTCGATCACCTGCCAAGTGCACAAAGCGCTTAAATATGTACCTTCTTGCGTCCGCGCGGTGTGTACGCAAGAAACGTTGGCGCTGAATCTCGCAACTTGGAATCAACATCTCGAATAAATCGTTAGGCAATTACGCGTCTTTCATCTAGCAAACGGGTCAATCCGACAACGGCGAATGTCACCTCGGCGACACGAATCCGTCGCGATGTTGATACGCGCGACCTATCGTCGTGACTTTCTAACATGAAGCATTCTCGCCTTGATTTTGTATTCCTAGCAAAATGTAGTCATCTTCTAGATCCCTTTTGATTGAATCCACACACAATGATAGTGCCAATTACAGGTGTAACAGTAATGCACATACATATTAGAGTTGTCGCAGAAAATGAATTTAAAAATTCCCTTACTTTTCCAGGTTTTCCAGATGAAAATGAAAAATTTTCCAATATAAAATATGTAAATTTTAACATTTAGACTCAAGGATTATGGGAGGAGGGAAGCTAGTCTATATTATTTAAAATAGCGCAAAAGAACTTAGTAGCATAGTAAAATTTTGGATGTAAATTCAAGTCAGCAAAAACTAAATTAGTGTTGGAAAAAAGAATGCAGTTATGACGAAAAAAGGAATCATATAAAAATATTGAATAAAATAAATTTTAATTATTTTATTAAAATCATTTAAAGTGCGCAAATTTTGAATGTATTTGACTATAAACGTCAGATATAATATTTAAAAAATTATAAGAATTATTTCGAATAGAAACAGTTTAAGGAAATTGTGAGAAAATTTCGAAATTTTAGACTTTTTTTACATTTTCCCCTGACTTTTCCCGATTTTCCATGACCAATTTCAATTTTCCTGACTTTTCCCGGTTTTCCAAATCTGTGGCAACTCTGATACATTCACATCAAACACACATACACATTTCAAACACGCACATATATTTTATATTTATGTACGCCATTTTGTGTGCATCGCCAGACTCTTCTACGTGGAAAGAACAATTCTGCTGAAATATCTAAAAATTTATAATCAGATCTGAAAATAAGTTCATAGGACTATTAAAATAATTACGTAAGAATCTCAAGCACGATGAGCAATGCTGCAAAAAATTTTGACATTCTAGCAGCTAGCTTGCAGAGTATCGTACATAATTATTTTGATGATCTAACAAAATTATTTTCGGATCTGTATTTAGCTAAATTTTTTAGGTACTTTAGCAAAACCGTTCTTTTTGTGTAGGAACACTGCGTTCCATTTGTCACTTACAGCGTTCTTAAAATTACTTTATCTTTGTTACACTGAAAGAAAAAAATAGTTACAACTATAAAAATATAGAGAAATAGCACCTCAACTATTCATAATAAGTTAAAGGAAAAAAAAACCAATTGACTTCTTTACTTATTAATTGTTGTAACCACTCAATTTTAGTAGCAGTAACTTTAAAAATAGTAAATTGTTATCTTTAGTTAAATCAACTATAAAATTATTATTGGATTGACTGTAATATAGTTAACTCAGCTATATATATTGGTTCTACATAGATAACTTGTATAGTTGTCACTTTTATATTTATTATGACAATGAATTTTTATCTTGGTGTGTTTATTAAATGTTAAGCAAGGACAAGTGATGCTCACAGAGCTATGAGCGCCAAATGGAACGCACCCTAAATCTCATAAGTTTCATGTGTATGCTACCTATTTGCTAGCATTGATGCGGCAACGATATTAGAAAAGGAAATGACAGCAATGTCACTTATTTTTCGAAAATAACTCAACAATCAAGGCAAAGGTGAGAAAGGGGAAGATATGACGCTGCTCCGGAAACTCGATGTCTTTATAATTGTCGGCGATAATAACGTCAACGAGAAACGACCAACGGCGAAGGAGAGGGATATCTATTATCGGCGGCACTTGTTAAGAGTTTCTATACGAAAGAAGCGAAGAAGAAAGGCAAAGTCGGAAAAGAAAGGATGAAGAAAAGGAGAGAGGGGATTTCTTGATTCGTGTACGTCCCGTTTTGCTTATTTATTCTGCCTCAATAATTCGAGACAGAAGTTTGCCGGTGCGATCCAAGTCTCTACGTGAACTTTTCACTGCGTCTCTCCCGATACATCCGAGGGAACTTACGATTCGTCGCGGAAGGAATATCGACTTTGCGATACGCGCTCGTGCAACTCGAATCGCAAAAGGAGGTCGCAACGCCGAACAAGCGAATGGAGTACAATAAGTAACAAAGTGAAATGATCGTTATACGTATGAAAACACAATGATTGCATATCGCCTAAAATATATACAAACTATACTATTCCTATTAATATCATAATTATTAATATTCTTTATAAGATGCTTATAGGTATACACTGTGCGTTCAGAGATTTATATGTATTCTTTTAAACAACACTGAAAAAAATATAGTCTATTTTAATAAATATTTAGTTGAATACTGCCAACTAAATATTTATTAAATATAAAGATATAGTTATTTGATACAAGGAATTTGATTTAACAATCTTTTTTTTTTACTGAACAAATATTTATTTACTGTAAGTAAATGATTAGTTGACAGTATTCAACTAAATATTTATTAAAATTGACTACATTTTTTCTCAATAAAAATATTCTACTAAAATATTTTCAAGTATTTTGTTGAACAACGCTTTCTCGTAAGAAATATACGAAAAGAATGATTTTGCTAAAGTATCTAAAAATGTAGGTAGATTTAAAAATAATTTTGTTAAACCATCAAAATAATCCTGTATAATTCAAGCTAAATAATGTTGCAAAAAGTTTTGACTATTCTAGTAACTAGCTTGAACGTAATTCTTCATAACATTATTTTGATTTGAGTCCAACAAAATTACTTTTAGATCTGTACTTACAATTTAATTTTTAAATATTTTAGCAAAACCATTCTTTTCGTGTACGGTTTTCGTGATTCGGTCTTAGTTTAGAAATAGTTCAGACAGCCGAAAGAGATGCGGGTAAAAAGAACCATGGAAAAGTTAAATAAAGCGCAGAGCCAGAAAACGGCCATGGATCTTCTCAGAAGCGACGTTTGGCGATGTATAGCTTCGCGACGGTGTGGTGCACGTCCGAGTCCTTGATTTTAAAGATTCTTGTTTTACTGCCAAAAGAGAAGGAGACGTTGGACTTTTATAAGATTACACGCGAGAGGAGAGTACACTGATCTCTCAACGGGAAAGATAACAAGACCAGTCTCGTCGTCGCGCGGAGAAACGTTGGTCGCGTGAAATTCACGCAAGAATTGAATCTCTAAACTCGCACGGTTCTCTTAAAGTAATACCAAGAAATATTCGAATAATAAATACCGTGGCGAATCAGAATTTTTCTCTGATTGGCGAGGAGAATTAAAAATGAGGTTGACGATTATTATGAAAGTTCCGCAAGATATTACGCCCTAGATGCGTAAGAATGAAAAAATATCATCTTTTCTAAATGTAGAGTTTTACATCACCAACTGCCAAAAAAGTTCACAAAGTAATTTCTGCTTGAGAAAGAGAAAAGATACAATTATATCTCTCTTATAAAAAAATAATTTGATTATTGTCTCTGTTATTTCATTTCAAAAATATCCTATCACACAATGCAGATTAATATTAGAACAATTATTAAGAAGATAGTAAACTGAAACAATAAATATTAATACGAAAGACAGCAATTCTATTTCAATAGTTTCAACGTTTTACACGACACGATATTACGAGTACCTACTGTCAACATCCACAATATATACGTAATCATCCCGTAATTTCAGTGGTGCAATAAAGTTTCTTAGCTATTACAGGGCTGGATTTGTTTCGAGCATCCCTATTTAAATGATACAGCAGTCCGCTGTGTACCCGGTTCTTAGGCAACTCCATCCCTCTAGTCTCTCTCCTCTCTCTATCTCTTTTTGCGTCTCTGTCGATCCAACTATTCGAATCTCATCAGGCGACAAGCTTAGTTTCGTCAAGCAGAAATACTCTCGCTCACGAGAACGTGCGATAAAGACGGAACGACGAAGACGTTTCTCGGAGGAAGATAAACTATACAAAGTGAAATAGTTAGATTTTCATAGCAGATGTAACGGAACTATCCTCATGTTAATTCTGAAAAACATGCCTTAACTAAAATCTTCTAAAAAATGAAAACATTTAATCAAATATTTAATAATAAAATGTGTAAATTTTTTAAACATCCCAGCAAACGATATTTCACGTATACACGGAATTACTTGTATCCACCAAGATCAAATCATCTATATGTTCCTGTAAATTAATTAAAATTGATTGTTTAAAAAAATAGAAGTATAAAGTTCTATTAAATAATCAGACTTTAATTCGTTCCTTTATAAGGATTTTAAAAAATGTATGACTAACACTTCTTTATAAGAATTTTGATGTCCCACATTATGCTTTTAGCATTCTAATAATTATTGTCCGGTAACGCGTTATCTCTATTGTTAAACTTCGCGTATAAGTCAAGAAATTCTCGCGTCTCAATTTCACTCGACGGAAAGTCGTTCAAGTTGACTGAAAACAGCGGATTGGCCAGGTTTCATTTCGAATGCCTGCAGGAATACCGATGCGACGTTATGCCGACGTGATGCGATGGGATACGGACAACGAATGGACCGGTCTGTACGCGCAACACCCCTAAAACGTATACAGAACGTGCATCTGGCGACGCGGTCGCATAAACTCGACCGTATCGCACCAACATCCATACGAAATTCACACCTTGCGCCGCTTGTCCAATCCGATCTGTTTCGTCAGCGGAAGAGATTCTGCGTACCCGCATGGAATAAACGCTCGTCGTCTCGCTTCCGCTCGCTAAACTATCATCCTCTGTCCTGTCCTCATCCTCTCTGTCCTCCTTCTCTCTACTTCTCTCTCTTCCTCATCCCGGTTCGTGGTTGGATCCGCGTAATTATAACTTCGGCAGAATCTATGACAACACCGCGTCGAACGTATTCTCGTTCTCGAGCTATTCACCCCTTTCAAAGGTGTGCTCGTGCACCGTGCTCATGCTGGTCTAATTATTTCATTTTCCGCCAAGACTCGTATCAACAGGAAAACAGACGGCGAGGACAGAAAAGTGGCGGTAAAGGTGTAGGTGGAGAACCCCAAGAGGCATTGTTAGATATGAAAGGAGCAATGGTAACCAAATTCCTTAAGTTAAATAACATTTTGTTATTTTTACTTTTAATGTGTGTACTCTCTAGATTCTTTAGGATGGAATCTCATTCTAAAGAGTAAAAATTACGCCAGTCTTGAAAAAGAGCGGCTCAATTTTTATTCTTTAAGAGTGAGATTTCATTCTTTAGATTGACAATTCACTTTAAAAGTTTTAGAGAATAAAAATATCAAAAATTAACCCATTTCTGTGTGATTAGTTTCGAAGTAAACGAGTTAAAGTCCATATTAACTTTTATAGAGATGTGCAAGATCCATATTAACTTTTATAGAGATGTGCAAGATCGGGTCGGGAATGGGAACGTTTTTCGGGATCGGGATGGGATTTTGAAACTTTCGAGATTCTCCCGAGAATGTTCGAGATTTCCGAAAGTGTTCTGGTAACGCGAGAATGTTCAGGATTTCCGAAAATGTCTCTTTTACACTGAAAAGATTGGCTGCTGCAGAAAATTAGATGGTAATATGGCATAGCATTTTTAATTGATTGCAGTAATAAAAAATTGGCTGTTGCAGCCAATTAAAAATGTTATGCCATATTTAACCTTTTTATTAATTAATCTAATTTGCTGCAGCAGCCAATCTTTTCTTTCAGTGTACTATAGATAAAGGCAGAAAAGTAAAAATATAGCATATTTCGGAGAAAATGCAGTACTGGAAATACTAATATTACAGATTGATGGAAAAACAATATTAAAAGTTTCTGTACAGTAATAGATATCTCGAAGATTTTCGAGAAACAAGAATATTTTCGGAATCCCGTCCCATCCCAAGCATCAAGTTTCGGAAATTTTCGGGATCTCACACACCTCTAATATTAACATATGCATTCAGTAAATAATTAACTAAATTCGAGTCAAATTTAATACATTTTCTTGAGTTAAATTGTTTAATTCCATTGGTTTAGCTAAAGTAATGACATATTCAGCAGTGGCTTATAGAAATAATTAATAATAACTCAGATTAGATATAATTAGACATTATAAAGTTAACAGTGTACTTTCTCGGACTACTTTAACGGTATCTTCGAACCACGGAGTTCCAACCACAACGCGAATAGCTTCAAGTTGTTTATCCTTTATTCCATTTCCTTTAGTCGAGACATCATTTTTTTCGCAATCTTAGATTATTTACTTATATTTGGTGATATTACATTGAAGATATTTCGGTTTTGATTTCAGGAAAGAAAGAAATCCGAATATGTTATAGAGAATTTTAACAAAGTTAGAAAAATGTAATTTTTTATCTAAAATATCATTCATAAAACTAAATTTATATTTAATACTAAATTTATATTTAATTACTAAATTTATATTCATAAAACTAAGTTTATATAAAAGAACGATTTTACTAAAATATCTAAAATTTAAATAGTTACAAATCTGAAAATAATTTTGTCGAACCATCAAATTAATTATGTAAAAAACTCGAGCAAGATGAATAATATTATAAAAAATTTCGATATTTTAGCAACTAGTTTGAGCCTCCTGTATAATTTTAATTTAATGATTCAACGGAATTATTTTCAAATCTGTATCCAATTAAATTTTTAGATACTTCAGCAAAATAGTTCTTTCCATGTACAGATAAAAATCATTTCAAGTGCAATTATGCAAGCACAAAATTATATAAATATGAGATATTAAAAAAAACCTATATATTTTTACATTTTAATTTGCTTTTTCTTTTATCTTTCAACACTTTATTTAAATAAATACTCCGTCTTAGTTTCCGATCGCACCATTGTCCGATAAAGCTATACGAGAAATTGCGATTTTCCGACGAGATTCGAATGGTTGCGGCTGCAAACGAAGAGATGAAAACGGAAATAGAGAAAAGGCAAAGAACCGTGGTTGCACTCATTTAACCCCTTTGCATTCGTTCATTTAAGTAGCTAACTCATCCAGATCGCTTGGCGCTTTATATGCGCTCGCAGGTTCACGCAAAGGGAATCCGTGAGTACTGAAATTACAGTCAGAATAATTTGTGAATTATTTAGAACCTCAAATATACGATTGAACATGATATCAAGGAGAACGATAAAACACACTCAAAGACTGCACAGTTAAAATATTAATTAATTATTATTTCAATTCAGCAAATATCCTTATTAATATTTAAAAAAAAAAATATATATATATACATATATTAGTTCTGTCAATTTAATAGCGTATTACTGAACCACTTTTAAAGTATCTGCATCAATCACATTAGAAGGAGAAGGACTTACGACATTCATTGCAATTACAGGTCGACCAGGCACGGATTATCCAGTGCTGGGAAAGGTACCTTACACGAATTTCTACTGCGACGACCAGTCTTTCCCCGGCTTCTTCGCCGACGTAGAGACGAGGTGCCAGGCGTGGCATTATTGCGACATAGACGGCCGACAAGCAACGTTTCTCTGTCCGAACGGCACGCAATTCAGCCAGGCGGTCTTCGTCTGCGACTGGTGGTTCAACGTAAGGTGCGAGCTCAGCCCGAAGCTCTACGCCATCAACAGTCGACTTTACGGTACGCCCACCGAGAGCCCGACGAGACCTCATCGACTGATCACGAAGGAGCTTCTGGAGAATATATTCGTGCGTAGGAAATGAAGAGGGCGGAAGAATGGCACGCGATACTCGTCTCGAAACGAAAAGAAAGAAAGAGAGGAAAACGCGATCATTGCCCTAGAAGAAAAGTGTTTTCCTCGTAATACAGGAGTCGTAAAAACGCTGCGAGATTATCGGCGCCTCAAAAAATATCTCATGAGTCTCCGGATATACGCAGAAAATTATTTTCTCTCTTTAATAAATCCGTGAGTCGGATCTTCGTATCTTTTTCCAACATGCGGAAGCAATCGTAGTCACTTAACTATTCCATCATATATCGATCAATAGAAGCTAGCGTGGGATGCCTGTGATTGCGGAACTTTCAAAGGAAATGAGAATACGAGAGTATCTGACGATCGCGAGGAGAACACGACTATTCGTCGATTATTCGTGACAATCGTGAATTCTGCGAAAGGTCGTTGCAAGAGCATCGCGGAGTCGCCGTCGACGATAGCACACTCGAGCCGCTGAATCGCGCGACAAGCGTTCTAGGGAAATTACCGATGGATAAATCTTTGTCCAATGAATATCGAAACGATCTTCGTCGAAGGCAAAGAACGTTGCTCCTATTACAGAACGGGAGGGAATGAAGGAATGGATACGTTCGTCGCGATGAGCACCGTTGCATCAATAAAAGAGAAACCGGAGGTGGAGCGACTTCCGTCTGTGATGTGATCAGCCTTCCCTTCTGACGGGAGGAATTGCCTGACGCAGAAAAGCGTCCTGCACCTTCGATGTGGTTCTTAATCGTTGATGAGATCCTGCTCTAGACTGCGAGAAAGCCAAAGCGTCTTCCTCAGTCTCTTCTTTCGGTGCTTTACGAACGTCTCTTGTCGACAGGCATCCTTCTCTCTCTCTCCCCCTCCCCCTCTTTCTTTCTATCACCCGTCTCGTCAATGGATAGGAAGTTGATCATTAGACGGAAGTACCATCACGGAAAACTACCACAGGCAATATGTGCCACTGACACACCTGCGGGAAAATCAACCAAGTGCTTCATGATAGATTATCAAACTCAAACACGACTCCGGTGGACGCTTCGATCGCACTATAATCTATCTGATGGACATTGTGATTGTCACTGGGTAGTGACGTTTTGTAAGCTGAATTTGTCAATATGTATTTGTCAATCTACACGTAAATAACTGTTTTGATAAAGTATCTCAAAATTTACGTACAGATTTGAATATAATTTTGTTTGGACTATCAAAATAATTATATAGAACGCTTTACACTCCAATAATTGGAGTTTTTAAAGGCCATTGATATTTTAATTGCGAATTTTGGTAGATAAAGTTGTGAAAATAAGTACAATATAACCCAATTTTTATGATGGTTTTTAAAACTTTGACTATACTAAAAAGTATACTAAAATTTTTGGGATTTTTATATAATCTAATTCTATATAATTCGAAACAATAAAAAATTTGCCCTGTCTTAAAGATCCTTTGCTGACGGAACAGTTAAAGTTGCCGTTGAATGGTTAAACTGGTTACTAGAATGTTAACATTTTTTGCAGCATTATCGTCAATGTTTACAGCGTTCTATTATTTTGATGGTCCAATAAAATTATTTTCAGATATATATCTAGCTGAATTTTAGATACTCCAACAAAACTGTTTTTTCCGTATTAAACGAAGACTACGAGCAGTGCTCTCAATGCAAAAAATTCAACTGCGCTTTAATCGTTTTCTTGTCGGGGTCTCCGTCGAGAAGCAAGTGAATATATTAAATATGCCTACATAAATAGTCCAGTATCGCCAAAATATTGTTAATGCATCATTATAAACATAATACAAATTGTAAACACATAAAAGACTAGATGATTGAGAATACTGTTAGCTTGTTAATATTACTCTAAGAGTCGTTGAACGAAACAATATAGATTGTAATTGCAGAAGAGAAAAAATTATATTTGTACATTATTATATTCTCTGAGTACAATTATTGCAACGTAACATAAAAAAGAGAAAATGAGATTTTAGTGTAAATGGATTAAAAAAGCTATTATACGAAAAAAACGATTTGGCTGAAGTGTCTAAAAATTTAGATATAGATCTGGAAATAGTTTTATCTAAGACTATCTAAAATATCTAAAGATTTAGCTAAATACAGATTGAAAGTAATTTGACTTTGGACCATCAAAATAATTACACAAGAACATTCTAATTGGTTGCTAGGGTGTTAAAACTTTTTCCATCATCGTTTTGTATAATTATTTTGATGGTCCAAAATCAAATTACTTTCAAATCTGTATTTAGCTAAATCTTTGGATAATTTAGCGCGCAAAATCATTTCTTACTTAACACAATTTATTGCTGTTTCACCCAACAGCTCAAACGTAAAGAATGCAATAAGATACTTAATATTAAGAGAAATCTAAGAAAACGATCATGTATCCGAGTAATTATTCAAACGGAAAAAATGATCGAATTTTCGCGATGATGCGCGTCGCTATTCGCTTTGCGCCGAGCTGTACCGAAGGAAGGAATCGATACGTTTCGCGCGTGGACGGCATTGACGAGCGGTACAAGTCGATGCCTTCCGAAATCAATAGTCGATAATATTATTGTGCACGCCCGCCGATTGTGATGCTCGAGTGAAATGCACGCAAATACGCACACATGACAACGGCAGGCTTGCCGGCAATTAGTAATGGCGCATCGTACGAGATGCGCGATATTGTTGCGGCCCGCGCGGAAAAGCGCTGGAAAAGCGAACGAATTCTCACCACCCGAATAAATGGGTGCAATGACGCGACAATCGATCAATTCCTAAATCAAGACCCGCGGGCCGCGATTTTTCATCGGACAAAACAGTAGATACACTAACAATCACACCCGAGGCTCTCCTCGTCTCGAGCACGCTCGAGCCTGTAGTGTTAATTAGTTACTTGTTAAAACTGTGAGTGAAGCGCACGTTTGCGATCTTGTGTAACGTCATTCGTAACGTTTGTAAGCGAATTCTGTAGCGGAATGAACATGTGCCTTTATACCTAACGCCCTTTGCGCCTTGTACATAATAGAGATAAAAACGTAGATGTGCTAAGCCATTACGCGCCGATTGTCGGCGATCTTGTGTTAATATAGATAAAGAAGCGTTGGTATTACGACGTAGAATAACAGTGAATCCAACGTCTCGAGATCAGAATTCCGATAAAAGTAATAATTGGAAATGAAGATGCGCGATTAAAGGAAGTGTCCCTCCGAGCTTATTGATAGTTAGCCTCCTTCGATCCTTTGGCGAGGAATGTAATCTTCGCAAATTGGATGCTGTACAAGAATGCCATTACTGAAATTTTTATTTAATATAAAAGAAGGAACGAGCCTTTACGAGAGGAAGTTACGGCAAATTAGTTCGAAAACTTTTCGGTATACGCCGCACGGTGTATCTTTAATGAGGGATGCCGACCTCTGCTGGCCAATTTGCTAATGAAGAACAGTTAACGGAGACAATCTTCAGTGAAACTAAAGATTACTTTTTAAATGAGTGACGGGATTTAAACCGAAGAGTCACGCTTAATTTGATTATACGCCACAGGGAAGAAATCTCCAGTAATTTCTTCCGTTCTCGCGGTTTATACATAGTGCGATTAAGCTTTCATTCGTTAATTGACAAGCGGCATCTTTAATCGCCTTTTATCGCAATCATATAAGCGTTCCGATTTACGTTTAACTCAATTTAAGCGTCAATCAAATAATGTTACAAAAATAAAGAGGAAATATGTGATGATAATCTAACTTCGTGCAAGATTAAGTCGATCCATTCTTGGCATTTCCACGCTTGAGTTTGTTATTAAAAAGTGTATTTTAAAAGCAAATAAAATATTGATATTTCAATACTCGTGTAATAAGTCATTTTATTTCTAATGCAAAAATATGTTTTAGGTTATTTTATTTTTAACGCAAAAGTATATGAAATCTCGGAGAAATTGTCTTCTACACGGAAAGAACCATGCTATAAGAATATGAAATATTGCACTGCACATAATAGCGGCAGATTAAATTAAAACAAGCAATCAAATTGTCCCAAAGCTAGTGGAATGCACATGATCAGAGTCGCCACAGAAAATGAATTTTAAAATTCCCTGATTTTTCCAGGTTTTCCAAATGAAAATGGAAAATTTTCCCTGACTAATATAAAATATGTAAATTTTAATATCTATATATAGACTGTAGGAAAGCTATATTATTAAAAATATTATTATATCAAAAATGCAAAAAAAGTTTAGTAGCATAGTAAAAGTTTGGATGCAAATTCAAGCCAGCAAAAATTAAAAAGTTTAGAAAAAAAAGAATGCAGTTACGACGAAAAAGAGGGATTAAATAAAAATACTGAATAAAATATAAATTTGAATTATTTTGTTAAAATCGTTTAAAGTACGCAAGTTTTGAACTATAAATGTCAGATATAATATTTATAAAATTATAACAATTATTTGGAATAGGAGCAGTTTAAGGAAATTGTGAGCAAATTTTGAAATTCCCTCTTGCAGCAGTCATATTTATCCATAAGTAAATATGGGGTGGCACCTAGTTGGACACGGCTCAATTGGACACGAGCCACTCACAGCGCTTGAGACTACAAAGCTCCTAAGCACCGGTCGCTGTGATTGGTGGTGTCCAATCGAGACGTGGTCAATCGGGATCACCCCGTAAATATGACTATTCGCTCCAAGAGGGAAGAGCCTTAAGGGTTGCAGCGAAAAATCCAAAATGCTTAGAAATAGTAGCGCATAAATAGCGCATTATTCCAAAATTTTTTCATTAAGATTTTATTAAGTGAGGGGGGGGGGAGGTCGGCAGACGTCTCTTAGTGTCTGCCTAGCTGGCCCCCCAACTTAATCAAATCTTAATGAAAAAATTATGGAATAATGCGCTATTTATGCGCTACCCATATCGGTAAAATAAAATTTTTTCGCTCATTCCGTTTAGCTAAAAAAAAAATTTTTTGTGGGAGGGCTGAGTAGGCAGTCAGCCCCACCGCCCGTTAAAAATAATTGATTTGGAAAATTAAATACACAGGATTTATGCGCTACTTACGCGCTACTATTTCCAAGCATTTTGGATTTTTCCGCTGCAACCCTTAAGGCACTTCCCTCTTGGAGCAAACAATCATATTTATCCCGAAGTAAATATGACTATTCGCTCCAAGAGGGAAGAGCCTTAAGAGTTGCAGCGCAAAAATCCAAAATGCTCGGAAATAGTAGGGCATAAATAGCGCATTATTCCATAATTTTTTCATTAAGATTTGGTTAAGTGGGGGGGTGGGGCAGCTAGGCAGACGTAAATTCAGTTTATGAGGGAATCGGTAAAGTAAAAAATCGCATCTGTCGCGTAATGTAGTGCGATAGATTATCAATGGTCAAACGAATGCCGGAAACATCCTTTTGCGTAACATGAGTTGAAAAAAGTCGTGAACGTTGGTGAAATGTCGGTGGCCAGTGCGGTCACTGCAACCGCAACTGATTCAACCCTCCACACATCGGTGGACAGTTTTATATAAAATATCAGGTAGCCACATTGCGTTAAATGAACCGCAAGCTGCATACCCATGAAATAATTGGTTTTGCCAGCGTATCAAAATTTTTTTCCTGTAAGCTGAGTTAGTGTGGCGCGATAGTACATTTTGAGGTTTGTTTCCGGTTTCTGTTTTAATTTCATTTTCCCTCTCTCTTTCTCTTTTCTAGATCGTTATTAGATTTGTTTTTAATTGCATATCTCACGCTCGTCGTGTCTATCTACAGACATCGCAATTACACAATCATTACACCGCGATCGTTACGTTTCTAACGTAACGTTCCGTCGATACCGCAATATTTTTCGCAGGTTTTCCTAAACTAATATTTTTCAACGTTATAGAAAATTCACTCACGCGGACGTTGGTCGAAAATTGTTCTATATTTGGGATAGCTTTCAGTTCAATCCGTACCGATATTCCGTGTTTGGATTATACGCAATCCGTAGATGCAATGTGTCTTTGTGCGTTGTGCACTATCACGTGCAACTCTCGGTGAAAAGTAGGATTTGTTTAAAAAAAGGAACCGAAAATAAAGCGCGATCGGTTGGTATTGGAAAACACTTAAAGCGGTTTTCGAGGAGGGTTGACAATCGCAAATCGGTAAAAGCGAGAGAACGATGACGAAGGCCAAGCGGCGCAGCTCTCAGAAGGGGTCTAAGAATCCATCAGCGAAACTGGTAATCAGATGGAGCCAGCACGAACCACTTTCAGGGATCCAATCTCGTTGGGAGTTTTGTTCTCTCTTCCTCCCCTCTCCTTGCATTTTTCTTCGTACCCCTATTTCGTGCGAATGCAGTACGTGTGTGCAATGTCGCCCGTTCGTTTGTCCGTTCCTCTCAGTCTCTCCCAACGATTCGTCCAATTTTGCGGGCAAACCCGTTCTAGCGGCCGTTCGATGTGTCCGGAAACGCGCTACACGTCGATTTGAAATCTTTTCCGTATCGTCAGAAAAAAACGGCGTATCGATAGAGGGATATGACGCGTATTTCAACGTTGCAAAAATAATATGAATGCTGTCACAAGCGCGATATTTCGATAATCGAAAAAACGGCTAATTGGCAATTGCTTCAACGAACGAAGTTAACGATTTTCACGAGATCGAGAAGGATCCTGTTATCTCTCACAGGCAACGAAAGAGACAGACGGAGGGAATTCTGTGAATTGACGCTGCCGAAAAACAACGAGTGGGTTGATATTCGCGAAGATGCGCCATAGCCGTGCTTTTAATTACAAGATTCTTTTGACGGCACTTTTAAAGCTGGATGCAAATGGACCATAAAACTGGGCGTTCAGGTGGCTCTCATTTACGAGTGCAGAAAGTTTTTAGGTCCGTTGTGCCAAGTCGAGCCGAGAAGAATCGAGTCGCGTGGTAACGAATGAGAGAGGGCCTGTTTTATCGGTCTGCAAGTTCGAAAGTAATTCTCTTACTTGACGGTGAGACCGACAGGCCGCGCGATTTCAAACTAATTTCACAGAGAAGAGAACCTTTCCCCGTTTGCTTTGGCTTCCTTACCGATTGCTCTCCTCAAAGTTAACGTCAGTTTGCGGCGTTGCGTTCGACGTGTGACGCCGGTATTGCTTTTATTGCTATATCTTTCACCTGTGCTATTATCGACACTGTAAGTTTTAAGAGTTGCGAAATAATCAACTACCGATAGCGTAATTTTCTGATACTGCACTCTAAATTTTTTGCAGTGAAATCTCACTCCAAAAGAGTATAAATGCAACCACCTTTGAAAAAAAGTAAAAATATTTCACTTCTTGAAACAGAGTGACGGTTGAAAAAGAGTCACTCTTTTTAGAGTGAATTTTCACTTTAAATGAGTAAAATCTCACTCCAAAAAAAAGTGATTTCATTCCTTTGAAATGAAAATTCACTCTAAAAAAAGTGAAAATTGTCACTCTTTTTCAAGAAGTGAAATATTTTAACTTTTTTTTCAAGAGTGGTTGTATTTTTACTTTCTTAGAGTAAGATTTCACTGTAAGAAATTTAGAGCGTGTGCCTCGCAAAATCATCCTGTGGACTAACCGCAGTTTTCTATGTAGCATTCCTCATACGATTCTATCGATTATTATTTTGATTAAAACTTTTTAATCAGAGCCTATGCCAGAGCCTATGAGAAATAGTACTTATGGGTGCTTTCCATTTAGTGATCATACAATAATCGTTCTATCTTTGTTATTCACTGAACGCCTAGAAAAATACACGTACAGAAAAAACTTCTGCTAAAAAATTTAAAAATTTAGCTAGAGAAAGAATTTTGACATTCTAGCAATCAATTCGAGTATCACACCTAAAGATTTTGATGGTCTAACAAAATTATTTTCAGATCTGTATCTCTAGTTAAATTTTTAGATTTTTTTCAGCAAAATCGTTTTCTTCGCGCAGAAAGAATGATTTTGCTGAAATATCTAAAAATTTAGGCGAACACAGTTCTGAAAAGAATTTTGGACCATCAAAATAATTACATAGGAAATTCAAGCATGATGACCAGTGCTATAAAAAGTTTTGACATTCTAACAACCAGTTTAAATGTCTTATGTAGTTATTTTAATGACCCAACAAAATTATCTTAAGATCTGTAATTAAATTTTTAGATATTTCAGCAAAACCATCCTTTGCGTGTAGAATACTCGTCTCGACTTGTGTTATTAAATAGACAGCACTTTATAATTAGTCAGACATATTTCGTCAAATCGTATTAGAGCGAAATAAAATATATTTTTTCTGATATGATTTTAATAAAAAAATGTTAGATTCCTTGTAGTGACTATTCCGACTGAAGGATTTCCAGATTAACCCACCACAAAGATCGATGAAAATAAATTCACGTAACGTCCGAGTTAATCTTCCAAAGATTCAATTCTGGCGCAGATCGATTCTCTGAAACGTCGATTTATAGGCGAAGCTCGCGCAGTTACGCTTCCGCGAATTCACGCACATGCAACATGTATATCCCGGTTGTTTTCGCGCCCACGTCGGACGGAGAGACAGACACGCGGACGAATTATTTTCGTTCGCATAAACAAAGCCGCGACTTGAAAGGGGAGTTTAAATTGTTCGCTAGTTTTACGCGCCCGCGGCGCTCTCGTTTACTCGCTCGCTCTCTACCCTCGTTTCATCCCTCCTCTTTTCATCTAATTCCCGATACGCTTCCTCTTTCCTCCCTTTTGTTTCTCTCTTTTCCTCTCTCGCTCCTTTACCCTCACCACGCAACCCCGGGTGGGCGCGTGTTGTTGCCGCTGTTGCCGCTGTCCATCAGGAAAGATCCCGGGATGCGAGCCTGCGCTTGAAGCCCATTGATTAACCGTTGTCTGCCGCATGCTGCGAGCGAGAGAGGAAACGGAAGAGCTCTCTTGCGAGGTCAGAGGAAAAGGAAGAGAGGGGAGATGAGAGGGGTGGAGAGGAGAGGAAATAGAGAGATGCGCACGTTCAACGTGCCCACGAGCAACGTTTATGAAAACTTTGTGCATCGAATGCGCCACGGCAACGAATAAAATAACGCTCTAGATTATTCAACCCGTCTCTCTCTCTCCCTCTCCTACTCCCTCTCTCCTCTCCATCTCTCTCTCTCTCCCTCCCCCCCTCTCTCTCTATCTCCGTTCATCCCCTCGCCGTCTCGATCGGCCGAGCGGAGGGCTCCACGTTTAAATTATCTGCATTTTCCATTTTGTATCGCCGATTACTTGCCCTGGAGCCTACTCGCCAGCATCACCGATAAGCAACGTCAAAGAGTTCTTCGAGCTCTGGATACAGTCAAACGATACGTGTCCACCTTGCGTTATTAATAGAGCGTTTCCCCGGCTGCTCGCTATTTAATAAATTCTTGCCACGAGATACAATATCGATCTTGTGCTTAGGCAAAGCAAGGCGTACGCCTAGAGCTCGTAACACCGATAATAAATAAATTAATATGATTAAAGAGCATCGTCTAAGAAAATTTCTGACATTCTTTGTAGTTCCAGATCAAAATTATCCTTTTTCCCATTTTCTAAAGCAGGCTCCAATGAATTCCGAATAATATTTTGACCTATGCAGCAATAAACTAGTTCTTTATCGTTACGATGTGCGGAGAAGTACAAATGCATGAATAAGTACTTTCCGATCAAGTACAGAGAATAACCGCTTTCCCCGGGATAACAGTATGGATTTTCAGGGGCTCTTCTACAATGATAGAGTATTTTGAATATATACGGTATTTACGCCGGATGCAGCAACGTTTTCGCTCGTCACAAAGGATTAAACTGACAATTGTTCGATCATGTATGTTACGTGGAACTTGATTCAACATGATGTTAACACACCAGGCTTACGAGGATAACAAGCAAATGATACTGTCGTGATCGTTTAACGTATATAGATTCATCTGAATAAATTAAAAATTCAATTACATTTTTTTAATGTAACAACGTAATAATAAATTGAAAAACATGCGCATATGGAAAGAATAACTTTACTGAAATATTCAAAAGTTTATAACTAGATGAAGGTCTCCAAATAATTTGATTGGGCCTCTAAAATAATTATTTAGTACGTCAATAAATACAATGAGTAATGCTGCAAAAAGTTTTGACTTTCTAGCAACTAATTTGACCGTCCTACATAATTTCGATTATTTAGCAAAATTTTTTTCTGCATCTATTAGGTGTACAACTTTGCTTCCGCCGTTTTTTCCGAAATTCGAGGTTTTATTAAAAAAAAACTGGTTATCTTTTGAGGCGATCCACGAATCGATCCAATTTTTTCCTTCTTCATAAGACCGGAAGTGCTGGTCAGCCAGGCCGTGTGCCATTGATCGAAACAAGTGATAGTCAGAGGGAGCAACGTCTGGAGAATATGGCGGGTGGGGTAGGACTTCCCATTTCAACGTTTCCAAGTATGTCTTGACCGCTTTCGCGACATGGGGTCGAGCATTGTCATGCTGCAAAATCACTTTATCGTGTCTCTCGTTGTATTGCGGCCGTTTGTCTTTCAATGCTCGGCTCAAACGCATCAATTGCGTTCGATACCGATCGCCTGTGATTGTTTCAGTCGGTTTTAACAGCTCATAATACACTACGCCAAGCTGGTCCCACCAAATACAAAGCATGACCTTGGAGCCGTAAATATTCGGTTTGGCCGTCGACGTGGAAGCATGGCCGGGAACTTCCCATGATTTTCTGCGCTTGGGGTTATCGTAATAAACCCATTTTTCGTCCCCAGTCACAATGCGATGCAGAAATCCCTTCCGTCTTTACCTTTCAAGCAGCTGTTCACAAGCAAACAAACGCCGTTCAACATCTCTCGGCTTCAACTCGTACGGTACCCAATTTCCTTACTTCTGAATCATTCCTATGGCTTTGAGGCATTTTGAAATGGCTTGTTGAGTCACTTCCAATGATCGTGGCAATTTTTGATTTTGACACGAGTCTTGATCAAGTAATGCCTCCAATTCTGCATCTTCGAAAACCTTCTCTCTTCCACCGCTATGCCGGTCTTCGACGTCAAAATCACCGTTCTTGAAGCGTTGAAACCACTCACGACACGTTATTTCACTAATAGCCTCACCATAAGTATTTGAGAGCATTCGATGAGCCTCAACCGCAGATTTCTTCTATGGGATTACGTTGACAGATGCCCAAGTTTATTGTATGACGTCTATGATCTATTTATTTCGATCACCACTTACCGCTAAAGCCATCTATAGGAAAATGGCGGAAGCAAAGTTGTACACCTAATAGTTAAATTTAACTTTAACAAAACTATTCTTTCCATAAGTATAGAAATTAAATGGCTCACTCACCAAACGAAGACTGGTTTAGAATATTGTTTCTTACCTGAAATAGAAAAAAGAACAATTATTTAAAGTGCTCAAATTAAAAAAATACATATTTATATTTAAAAATATATCAAGAGAGATCATCGTTATAAAATTGTTAAATATCATGTAAAATCCCAGCAGTCACGCAGAACACAGAAAAGTCGAATCAGCTTGAGTGAACGAACGCCGCAAAATAATTATAATACAAGTAAACGCAGCGGAGGTACGAATGCGATAAGAAACGGCGAGGAGAAGCGCGTCGTGCAATTAAAACAAATTTCACGAATTCCAGACGAGTATTCCACGCGCGCAAGTAGGGAACCTTGCGACGGGATGATCGACGTGATTTCGCGTGCAAAAACGAACGTGATACGCAGAGATGGACAAAAACACAGAAACCGCCATTGGTCTCCCCAGAACCAGAGTGAAACGGAAAAAAAAAGAACGAAGGCGCACCCTCCGATTTTTATTTTCGCCCCTCGACCGACCGTTCGTCGCTCGCGCGCTTTCTCCCCATTTCGTCCGGTTTTTTAATTCGCGCGATATTTCCTGGTCGTTCGCATGTTAATTTTCGACGACCAATGACGCGGCAGGCCCGCGAGGCACAGACGTCGATGATATTTCGTGTGTTTCGAGCGCGGGTCGAGAGTAAAATTCCCGATCGACTGGACCAATCCCTCTCCCGCTTCGTCTGCCCGCCGCGCCATCGCCCCCGCACTTTTTCTCGTCGATATCGATACCAGAATATTGTACCTTATCAACGATACGTTACCATACGCAATATATGCGAAGAAACAAAGAGGGACGGCATTAATAAAGGAGGCACGCGATTAATGAAGGGTACGTGAAACAATTGCGCAAGGGCTCTTTGATCGCAGAACATTATGGTGTTTTATAAAGTACAAAGTGTTCCCGAAAAGCAAATATTAGTACTCTGACGCAAATTACGCGTTCCCGCACATATTAGTTATGAAATAAACAATGTTTTCGTGCGCGGGCATAATCGCTGCATGGCGCAGTAGTTTATGCAACCGACCGATGGCGCTAGGCCGAGCCAAATGCAAATTGAATTTTATTCGTTTAATTATTCACGCAGATTCGCATGCTGGTTGTCGTGCCATTAATTAAATAATTAATTAGATATTTATTGAACAATAATTGCTTATGCAGCGAAAGGCTGACGCGGACGAACTTATTGCCCACTTATTATTTTTCTATACCATCATTCATTTTCCCTCTCGTTATATAAATATTGATGGAACTGGATTTCAAAGGAACAATCTGCCAAAATAA
Source organism: Trachymyrmex cornetzi (assembly GCF_001594075.2). Classification (NCBI taxonomy): domain Eukaryota; kingdom Metazoa; phylum Arthropoda; class Insecta; order Hymenoptera; family Formicidae; genus Trachymyrmex; species Trachymyrmex cornetzi. The sequence continues at coordinate 401,580 of NW_017298164.1, forward strand.
ATAATGACTGACATTTAATCGAGGAATGAATTCAAGGCAAGTGAGTTTAATACTTCACGTTCTCGTTATTATACCATTTAATATATTCCTCTCTGTAATGTATTATGTAATCGTTGATGTAATAGGTTATTAACGGCGAATAATGTGTCCGTATGTTTGCTCGAATGCAGATATTTAAAACAGCAATAATGCGAGAATATAACACTGTAACGAAGACATTGACAGTGGTTAACTGACAATGCAAAGCTGCAAGTAAAAATGATTATAAAGCTTTAATGGAAACCCAAAGCTTTATAATCAGCGAGTTTATTGTGGAAAGACATAAAATCTCAGTGATAGGAATAGAATAGACTCAATATCGCTAACAATTGAAGAATAGAATCCAAATGGTACTTGGACTAGTGTTGGAGATTTCGATGCCCGAATACAATCGGCAGTAAACTCTAACGCCAGGCATTGGAGTCGCTCGTTTCTTGTAATAACTTACATCGGTTATCCTTCTATTAAATTTATTAAAATCTCCGGATTAACAAATCATATAATTATATCTATTATGAGACGAAAGAATCGACAAATCCGACTTAATTACAAATAAACAAAATTACAAAATTAATAAGCGATGCGAATGTATTTACCGAGAATTCGCAAGAATTAATTAAAACATTATTCTTGTAAATTAAAGTTCAAAGGTTAAAAAATTGTTACAAAAATTGTAAAACGATTTTATACACAATAAATGTATCCTTGAAAATATTTATTTGTGTATGAAATGTTATATAAAAAATATGTCTATTATTTTAAGAGAGGTTGTGCCAATTTGATATTTTTTAGTAACAGTTTTATGTAACAAATATAGATTTATGTACAACAATAGCTTGTGCTGTTGTGCGCTGCGCTGGTTGCCAGATACATCGTCAAACCAACATCTATTTCAAAGAATTGAACGTGTTATAAATAATCTGCGCAGCTAAAAAAATCACCATGGTTTATGATTAATCCGGCAGTATTTTTTCTCACTGATATATTGCTCTCCAGCAGTACACACAATGCGGCTGCATCGAACTGCACCCCGCGAAATGGCCGCATACATTCGCGTGCTTGATTATTCACAGTTATTCCAATGGATTTCGGCTTTTGATTTGACTTTCGAAATTCCATTTTTATCCGTCATTGCTTCATCGTTCTTGTATTCTTGTAAAAAAATTATGGTAACATCGAGTGTGTAACATTGAAAAAAGCTATCGAGAATTTTTAGAAAGTAACAAACCAAATAAAACAGATTTTCATTATATCTTGCATAAAAAAATAATTTAGTGTCTTCGATAAATTGTTTAATCGAAGCATTTTTTAATAGCAATGAAATATTTTGCTTATAAAAAATATAGTTGCTTTTCTGCTCAATGTATTTTTCAGCTTTTTAAATAACAAAATCATTTGTTTATATCAACTGTTATTTACAAAGTTGAAGTATAGTGTGCAAAAATAATCAAACGTTTGGCCATATAAACAAAATCTTTAATTGTTGTTAAAAAATGCCAGTTTTGCTGACGGCACGAAGTTCCTTTTCCTACGATATTATTTCATAAACGTTCAACTATATTTTCTTATCTTCTAAGTGATTACCTCATCTTGTATAAAAAAAATAAAATTAATTTATACGAATACGTTACGTTTTAAAATACTTAAGAATCCTGTACTCCTTGAATTTATTTTCATTCTTAATGTCGGGTTTCTTTTTTAAAATCTTACACGCAAGAATCCCGCTCACGGATATTTCCATAGGACGCGATAGCAATTAACTTTGTAATTTGGAGTGAGAAAAAATTTTACTTCACGATTTGCAATTCAAATAGTTTACACAGTGGAAGCGGAACGATGGCATTGATTGGATGAAGAGAGGAAAAGAGCGGACTGCGAGACCTTGGGAAAAGTCGAGTGTCTAAATGAAAGAACCTCTTATTTGTCACCTGTGCATAGTCATCGAATTCTCGCGAGACGGGAAGAGAAAGCCCGTCGAACAAGGTTGGCCGACATACGCCACTGGGTTGCTTTCTTTGTAACATAAATTCGACGTGTCCAAATATCCCATAAAGTGCGAGAAAAAAACGATACATAGAAAATAAAGGACTACTTCATGTACGTAAACAAATACGGTGAAAGTGAGTAAAAGCGTGCTCATACCTTTCCACTGATAAAAAAAAAGAGATTCAAAGTTCGTGATTTATATTTCAAATTATATATTATAGATACCAACGCTCACCTCGATTTATTGATCTAGATAAAAGTGAGAGTAAAGGATTCTTGAACGATCGCGAAAGTCGACGGACAAGATTAGGAAAAGGAACGGAGCCAAAGAGAAAGAGGGACGAGGGGAAATGGCAAAGAGAACAGAGAGAAATGATGGAGTCGTTCATTGTCGACTGGTGTTGCCACTGCTGTTCTACCGGCTTAATCGCATTCAAACGTTTACGAGCCATGTCGAAGCCCGTTTCCCTGCCCGCCAAACACGTATTCCTCTGATTTTATCCGATGTTACCACCCCGAACCCTCCCAGTGCTGTCTACCGCCCCTGTTTTGTGCGTACACGCTTCGCGAGAATGCATCGAATGCATCTCTTCAGCGCGCGATATGCCCGTTTGTGCCGTATACAGTCGGCTGCTGAATCAGAGAGAAAGAGAGAGAGTGTGTATATGTGTTCTGGACCAATGGATATCTACTTGCTTATCAAAGGGTATCCGAATATGGCAACTCGTTTAGTTTTCATACGGCACCGCTCTGCGCCGTTGCATTTTCCGCCTCGATCTTTTCCTCTCTTTACCTTGCAAATCCGAACTCTTTCCCCTTTGTCTCTTTCTTTTTTTTTTTTAAATGCACGATGAAACAAATATCCCTACGAACTCGTCAGCGATTATTAAGCTATCGATGTTGCGTTCTACCATTACAGGTGCGGTGGCTATGTGTTGCCTGCACGGTTATCTAACTGGAAATAAATCCGACATGGTCCGATGAAATGCAACGAAACGATATAATAATCGATCCTAGCGGTGCACTCTGCGCAGTCAGTAAATAAATCTCTGTGTGCGATGAGCGTAGATTTAACAGCCCCTCTATAATTAGATTACGCGGTAAACAGAGATTTCATAGAGCTTAACCAAAAGATATTATTGACAACTATATTGATTCATACATAAAGCTACAAAAGAAAGGACCCCGCATAAAAATGGAAATTGAATTTTGGTCAAATTGCCTGAAAATTTGATATGTTGTACACTGTTAAAAATGTCATAAAATTTAATATAGGTACTTTCAAGTTACACAATTTGAACTTAATTTCATGACATTACATTAAAAATGTATTTATAACTGAAAAGTATAATTGTGTACATGAAATTTAATGTATTTTTCATGAAAATTTATGAAATTTAATGTACTTTTTATAAAATTTTATGAAAAGTACATTAAATGTAATAATATAATATATATGTAATTAAATAATAAATTTAAGTAACTACTGTAACTTAATTTTCAGTTAAATCATTCATTACTTTTAATTTCGTTCATAACCACGAGTTTCATTTACATGTAAAGGTGCAAATGATGTAGGAATGCATCGTACACGTTGAAAACAGGAAATTGTAATATTAGTCCATTTCGAAAAGTGACGCCCCATGGAGGTCAAACGGTTCATTACAGGGAGTCGTGTCTGTGGAGACAAAATTATCAGGACGATAAAATCTACAACATATCAAATTTTCAAGCAATTCGAAAATTCAATTTCCATAAGGTTTGTACGGGGTCCTTTGCGTATGAGCAATTTTCTAAATGTCAACAAAGTTTCGCAATTGCATCAGCAAACTAATTTAATTTACAGAGAAACGTATTCGTGATCGGTCGAAATTACGTCTCATCTACCTGCGAGTCGGAATGATATACGACATTGCCCGCCGACCAATCGATTAAGAGAGTATTCGTGTTAAAATCTACATAACTAAGGTGGTCCCGTGCGAATAAACGCATCCGTGTCCAGTACAGGCGAGTTTCGAGCCCGCATGATCCAAATGCAGGTCCTTGGAGTCTAGGGTTGCTTGAATGTTCCGTAACTTCGACAAGAAGAGAGATGCAGAGGTTTATCGCCTAAGTCGGAGCTAACGCCGATGCTCTGAGTATTTGCGCGGATGGAACAAGAAATTCAAACGAAGAAATACAAAAACACAGTGAAATATAATATGCATAAGTATATAGAATTATATAAAAGATACCGATTGTTCGGGTACACCGAAATATTTGGAATTTGAATTCTTTTTTAAGATTCTTGCATGCTGACAATGAGGGAAAAGTATTTGATATTTATATAATAATTGCGAAATAATTATAATTGGAAGCTCCATTTTTATAGTTATAACTACTATAATGTTAGTAATACTAATTTATTTATAGTTTTATTCTCTAAAATCTGAATCTAATTCTATAATGAATGACAAAAAACAATTGTAATAGTTGAAAATGAAGCTCAATTGTCAATTTGTAATGTAAGAGTAAGATTTCACTCTTTAGAGTTACATTCCATTCCAAAGATTTTAAAGAATACCAAAAAAATACATATATAGTTGGTATGAAAAGACTAAATTATGGTAATTACACCTATTTCATGTCTAAGTGTGTAAATGCACTTGTTCAAATACTAGTAACTCCGTAGACCTTTAATAATATATACGTAACAGACTTACTTGATTTACTAATTTGTTTATCAATTAAATGTTAAATGGTCACATTTCGAAAATGTCACTCATTAGGAAAATATACTCGTTTCTCTCCTGATTCTACCGCAATAACAGGTATCCTCTTTTTCCTACAAACTTGTCGAGTGCCTATTAGGGGAGTTACCAAATGCGTACTGGTCGCCTAAATCATACTTCATTAATATTTTATATTAGTTAATATCGACTAATAATCTTGTTTTATAAACGTTAGCGACATTTTAAAAAATCAGGTGTTAATACATCTGATATTAATTTTTAATCAATTTATGTAGCTGATAATAATGCGATCATCAAATTTTAATATAAATTTTTGTATTTTTATAAAAGAAGATTTATTGAAGAATATTTTACATTCACTGTACATAGATATATTTGCAACCATAATAAAGATTAAATCGATATTTTTATAAAAACCATCAATTTTCCTGAATGGTACTATCACAAGACAAGACTGACAATAATAAAACTAATAATTGATATTAATACAAATGTCAAGTGCAAAAATATATTCAAGCCAATTTTATTTGTCTTTTGATTATTGTTTAAGAATTATAAAATATTTGATTTCCTCCAATAAATTATTAAAATTAGGTATTAATTAATTATTAGGTATTAGTTAATGCTTTCTTTTATTAATTTCATACTTTTAAATATTTTCACATTTATAAAGTTATTACTTTCAAAGGAAATACGATAAAAAATACCTATCGGTGCCTTTAGGCGACCGGTTGCAGCATGTTAAGAAGACTTATAACAAATTAATTTGTTATTGGTGGAAAATTAAACATGTAATAATAAGCGTCCAAAACATTAAGCTACAATTTCTAATGTTCATTTGTGTACGAAATAGTGCCAAATGGAAAATAAAATAAATAAATAGATTAAGTGGCACTTGGCAACTCTCCCCTATATTTTCTCACTTCAACCCTCACATGTTTTTCTACTATCAGCCCTCTCTTTTTCTCCCTCTCCAGCTCATTTACATTCTCCCTCCCGTTTGACAGACGCACTCTCGTGAATGCATTCGGCGGCGGGTGCGAGGTGACGATAGCGCGGGCAGATTGCAGCGATATATCGAACAGATGCCTCACGGTACCGTCGAGTGTGCGACCGTCGAGCTTTTCCGATGCGGATAGTTATTATTTCGTTACATTGCACGCGCAATACACAGCACGCAGCAAAGGATTATTTTATCGGACACTTCCGCACCACCGCACTTGTCTGTGATCGATATAACTGCGCGCAAGTGGCGCCGGGTATTAATTTTTTTGACGCTTTAATTGATTACACGCTCGCGCGAATGAAGAGGAAAATATTTGTCACTACTGCTTCAATATTATTTTATATATAAAAAATAACAAGTCGATTAAAAGAGAGGGAATCTGTGAGAGAGAAACTCGAATTCCTAATTTTCGAAATCTGAGATTATAATTCGAAAATATTTAATTTTTACAATGTCTTTTGTTTCATACAAGCTTGCATCACTCTGAGTGTCTTAAAACATTACATTTGTTTCACAACTATTTTGATAAAAAAGATGCAACGCAAATTTCTAGAATAATTTCTTATAAATATATATATATATATATATATACTCACACACTGTAAAAAATAAAATGTTAATTTTAACTTAAAGACGTATAGTGGACTTTCTGAGACATGAAAAATGTTAAAATTAACACAAAAATGTTAATTTTAACATTTTTGCATGTCTCAGAAAATCCACTATACGTCTTTAAAATTTTATTTTTTACAATGTATATATACATATACTAAAGATTAGAAACTCCATATCTTTGCAAATTGAATTTCTGTAGATTCTGTTTAATCTAGCATGTATCTTTTACAGGGTGCGGTAGCATTATCGATTTCAGCGGGGACGCGACCTGACGTGGATCTGATAACTTTTATTATTATGCTCGTATTCTCGTTGTCTCCCATGGATCTGCTGCCGAGTCACTTGTAATTTTAATGACTAACGCTCCAATATCTCGTCGGACAGAAATGGTCGATAAGCGTTCCATGTTCGAGGGACTTGGCAACAACAATCGCAAACACACTCGCACTCCGAGTAACATGTGCTCGCTTTTGGAAGTTCTAGAAAAAATTGTTTAAAAAATATGGTTTGCCCCCCGAGCGTGGGAAAGTGGAGGGTCATGAATTTAATGTTGAGTATTCTCTGTCTCCCTCTGTGTAGTACATATTATATGTTTTCATCACATTGCGAGCACTCAGCTGCGTGTCGATGGAAAACATAAATCCATATTCAGCCAGATTACACGCGCGGCTCTCGTTTATACATTTGCGACTCCGAGAGATATAATTCTGCATATTCCGTTCTGTCTCCTCCATTAAGTCTCCTCTTTTTCCATTTTTAATCCTACGGTTCGTAATGTATTTATACGCGGACAAAAAAGTGGAAAACGAATCGTGTACTATAAGAAGGTAAACGAGCGTATACGCGAACTGTTTCTTCCACACCAGATCAAATGAAACTTTCGAGAAGTTATTTTCCAATTCGATGCAATACACGAAACGCATCCACGCATGCACGCACGTATTGTCCGGTTTATCTTGCTTCGCAAATTTAATCCCTTCAACAAATTCCTGTTAGGACAAAAATTCATAGATTTTTTTTGAGTCCATTGAATCGTTGCTTATTGAACGATTCCACGTGCATTCGTGTGTTATAACGTTTTCGCAAACATTTGTGCAATTTCTATCGTTCCTGGAAAATAACATAGCCTAATATAATACTATACGCCGAATCAAACACCACGATTTCAAAAACGTAGCTCTTTCATCGCTTGTTTTCATTAGATTATTCTTCATTTTGTCAGCATTTCCCTGTACCGTTCCCATTCGACAATCGTATCGCGCGCGTTCCGTAGTTTAATTTCGAAAAATATACATATGTCAAGTGTTGCGTATGTTATTTTATGTGACGATTAAAACCCATGTCGTGCAAAAATGTTTGCTCTTTTTCCTTGTTTTGCATTTGCAGAGAGGGCAATCAAAAATATTCTATTATTTTACTATTTTTTAACAAATATTATTCTAAAAAAAAAAAAATTCTATCAACACGCGCAATACAATTATACGAATTGATCTCGTAATACGCACGCAATTATTGTACTGTCAAACGTATTCCTATAATCGATAATGGCGTGTCGCGGTAGAAAATTTGCAATACGTAGAACGCGATAAGTTAATCGATCTCGCGGCTATGCGGATCTATAAATTACGACGCGAAATGCAAGATTGAAAATTACAGTGGTGATGGAAAATCGTGCACGAAGCGTTTTGCCGTTTCTGTGCACGTATGTGCATAGATACTGGTCTCCCTCTTGTTTCTTGCGTACATATGCATACGTGTCTGGTTTCAATTGTATGTATCGCGTGTTGAATGAAGCGATAGAGAACAAGGGTCGGAGAGGAGAGAATAGCGGAATTAAAAAGGAGATACAATAAGCGAAATACAACGTGGACGCGTTGTTATACGGATTATCCTTAAAATTCACAGAATGAAACAAAAAAGAGAGAGAAAGAGATGAGAGAAACTACATAGAAATAATTCTTATCTCATATATCGCGCTCTGTACCCTCGAATTCCAAGCACATTTCGCGTTAAGAACGTCATGTCGACTATATAAGTAATTGAAAATTTTTTGTTATATATTTCTTACGTTTTTGTAATTATAAATGGACGAGGAAAAATACAGTACACGGTATATGTATAAAGTCATCCTTCAGTATGAATCTCTAGATTGATATTCAAATTCAACTGAAAATATGTCAGGGAAAGATTTTATTAAAGCGTATCTAAAAATTTTGTTAAATACAGATCTAAAAATAAGTTTGATAAATAATTAAAATAATTATATAGGACACTCAAGCATAATGAGCAGTGCAGCAAAATTTTCTAGCAAATCAGTTGATGCGACCTACATAATTATTTTGATCTAACAAAATTATTTTTACATGTGTATTTAAACACATGGAAAAAACGATTTTTCTAAAGTATCTGAACATAATTTTGTCAAACTATCAAAATAATTATGTTGGACGATCAAGCTGGTTACTAGAATATAAAAATTTTTTACAGCATTATTATCATGCTTGAGTCCCTACATAATTATTTTGATGATCGAACAAAATTATTTTTAGATCTGTTCTAGCAAAATTTTTAGATACGTCAGCAAAATCGTTCTTTTAGTGTAGCTAAATTTAAATATTTTAACAAAATCATTCTTTCCTATAGTATTTTTACTTCGTTTATTGTATTATTTATTATTATTCCTCAAATTTGACTGGTATTCCATTTTTTCAGACGTCTTTATATATTTTCACACTTATTACTTTTTTATTAACACTGACATTAGATTTGAATTTTGGCGATTTTCATTTATAGGATGTTGTAGCTGATATATTTTCCAAGAGTTCTGCATAAACTCTTTAAATTATTCACAAATGTTTGTGAATTGTAGAATTTCAAAACAGGCTACAAGTGTAAGTAGTACAGGGTATATGAGAGCGCAGAATTTGTCTGTCTTTATTTCCTGGTGACAATCTGACCGCAGGGACGGGAAGGTTTGGGTCTGTGGCATATCGGGAATTTCGAGGTAAAAGTTTCTTGCGTGTGAAACGACGCGCAAGCCGGTATGGTCGAAGGATGACGGACGGCTAATTAGAGGGTACCAGCTAAGGCTTGTGAGATACCCAGGGATTTGGCCGATGGCGACCGCGTTGGGAGGGAAGTCGTGATTATCGTTGGATAAACGCAGCACTTGTAAATGAGATCCCTTTCTCCTGCAAGTTGAACTTATTCGAACGCGCCCGTCGCGAGCAATCTCGCGACTCAACCATCATCCTCTTTACGCGACGAGGTCAATGACATTATCGGGAGATTACGACTCATTAGTTCGGATTCGAGAAAATGAAATTTCAGAAACATTGAGCTACATAATCCCCGTTTCGTCTTTGTCATGGATTACCTACTTTCCAATTTTTTTCTCTCGCAAATCGCGGAATAGTTACTTTACATACGCAACAAAGTTAATCTTCCGTCTGCAATCTGGATTTTTTTTAGCACAAGCAAAATTTTACTCTCAAATTTCTCCAAAGGAGAGAGAATGGAGTCAAGTTAAGCCTCCTAAAATAAAATCTCGTTCAAAAATTATTTGTACAATGTAATAGCGATATTGAAAAATAATCCCGAATTTTTTCACATTTTTTGAAAGCCTAGAATTATGTAAAAAAAAAACTTGAGCTGAACAGAGGGAATAAAAATATAATTGTAGACGGAGGATTAAACATCGGTTAGTCTCGTTTTTTTTTTTTCGAATCTCGTATTTCGCGAATTTTTCCGAATCAGTGAAAAAAATTTCTAGCTGAAAAACAAAAATTGGACGCGATGTGTTTTTGTAAAACTGTTAGAAACAGCAATAACTACCGCCAATGTTTCGTCTAAAATATCCGTCGTGTTATACACAGAAAAATTACAGTCTCGCAGCTTCGAGAAATTCTTACGTGCTCACGGCTCCTTTGACGTTGAACAAACGCCTGGGGAGGTGTATCGCAGGAATTCCTTTTTTCCTACAAAAGGATAGGAAGAACAAGTTTCCGGAGCAACGCTGCCAAATGTGTTGGTAGATCGCTATCGTCGAGTTTCGCGCCGCGTGAACGGATATCCTCGCAAACACGCGCCTCTGTTCTTCACCGTGATTGCTGTAAACGTGGCGGGTAAATGGTTAGTTGTCAAGGGGAAGGTAGAGAAACGAGCGACGGGGATGAGGTCGCGGGTGCATTACATTACAGGCTGTGCTTAAGAACGACAGGGTTTGCCGAGAAGTTAGCTGAACCCTCTTAGTCTGGGTCGTAAGGTCGCGCTGCCGTCTTGGAGGGATGACAGACGGTTAATTAGTGAGACCCCGCGTCTCGAGACGGAGAGAAATCCCGGGGAGATTTCGGTCGGGTTGGGGTGACTCTCTCCACCACGCTGCTGGTCTAATGTAATCTTAATACGAATAAATACCCTCAAGCCGCAGTCGCGTGACGAAGTTCGTGGACGCCCAACGCCCAACAAACATCGCTTGGCTTGCGGACTAACAATAAGACGCGGACGACCGCAGCCGCCAGAGCGACGAGACGACACGACGTGAGAAAATGTCCCGAATGTATCATCACGCTTCTCTTTTCCTTTCTCCTCCTTGTCTCTCAGGTTCTTTATCAAGGTTATCACAAATTTCTCATCCTAAAATTCCATAACTCTTTCCTGGTTCCCAAATAAAATTTCACGATTTTCCTTGACTTCAGTAAATTAAAAAATTTTTTGTACTTTTATTTTGATTTAAAAACCGTTAAATATTTTGTTGAGATCAATTCAACATAGCAATGTAAAGTATTATTAATGTTGCCAACACCGCTTGCATTTTTAATTGTTAAGTTAGTACACGGAGAGAATTTTCTTTTAAAATTTACCCTGAAAATATGGTACAATATTTTAAAGATTTTTATCATTCAGTAAAATTGATTAAACTTATTTTATACTTTATTGTAGTTTCATTAATGAATAAGAGAGATTTACATTAAAATTTTTCGAAATGCAATGCTGTCCAATGACTGTCATATTTTTAGGGTAAATTCTAAGAAAAAATTCTCTCCGTGTAGTTTTCCAAAACTATGTAGGTATGATGTGCGTATATTGAACTTCTTTACAATTAAAAATTTTAGTTTTTCAGAAAGTTTTGTAAAACTCCCTAATTTTGCCGATTTTTCTGATGACCGTTATCACTTTTCCTGACAATTTCCCGATTTGCAGTTTTGTGGAAACCCTATTTGTAATCCTTCCCAGTATATTTGTGCTCTCGAAGAACATCGTTTTGGTTTGTCAATTTATTTTACGAGACAAGAAACGGCAGTTTCGTGCGCTCCCAACGCGACGCGATTTCGCAGTGCATTACGCGTGGATTAAATTTTCGTATCGCTATTTTCATCGCGATCGCGCGCATCAAATGTGTATCTTCTTTTCAGGACAAGGAAGTAATTGTGCGTACGGCGCTTGCATTCGTGCGACTTCTCGTTTCCCTCCTGTGTGCGCGCGTTTCCGCTTCAATAAACTCGGTCTACATCGATGATGCATTCTAAAACGTTCGTTTACGGAGGAACTAGCAACGAATCGAATTATTCACCCGTTGCGTTACGCGCAACACAAGTGATAAAAAGCGAAGAGGATGATTAAAAGGCTGAAAAATCCGACGAAGGCTTGTATTTTAAATCTTCGACTTCTTCGATTTATGAAGTTTCACTTTGACATTTAATTGATATTTAAAGCGAACATAAATAGCAGTCGTATGCTACTATCTATATTCTACGGTTATTTAATTAGTCGTAAAATAATCACTCGTATATACATAGATATACAGCTTTGGTCATAAATATATATTTTTTATTGCATATTTTTTGGGAAAAAAAATAAAAGCAAAGGACTAACAAAATATTAAAATTGTTATAAAAATAAATATTTTTTTATCTTTGCATAAATAATCTGTCACATAAATATTGTTTTCCACAAAAAACTGTTAAATATTGTTATAAAAAAAGCAATGATAACTCAATCCCTTGAGTTAAATAACAAATTTTATTATTTTTAACTTCCATGCGTGTCAAAATGTACGTCAATCTATTTCTGTAGTTTCAAAGTAAATAACGTCCATATTAACTTCCATGTACTTAGTAAATAATATATTAAATTTGAGTTAAATTTAATACATTTTCTTAAGTTAAATAGTTTAACTACATTGTTTTAGTTATACCAACGACATATCGAGTAGAAAGTAAAGACATATAAAAATGATTAAAAGTAATTCAGACTGGATTTTTTTTTATAACAAAGTTTTATAAATTTTTTTTATAAAAAAATTAATCCAGATGGAGAATTCAAAATTAATAAAATAAATAAGATGAATAGTATATTCTAAATCAATTTAATGATATTGTAATAAACAGAAGAGATTTATTCAATTTCAATAAATATAATTCAAAGTTTTATTTGAATTAATAGTAGTAATTTTTTTATTAAATAAATAAGCAGGGGCAAAAATAACTCGATTTTAATTATGAATTTAACAGTAAATTGTTTTTTAATTTATTTGTTCTTAAATATAGTTTACGTTAATTTGTGGGGATGTTTTATGCTTGCGACCATGGCTATATAATAGTTGCTAAGTTAATCAGCATAGAAGCGAGTTGTTTAACAGACGTGCTAAAATCCATCGACACGGTTTTGACGCGGAAGTATCGGAAGATTACGTTCGTTTCTTAACGAAAAAGAACACTACAAGCATTACAAAATGCACTCATGTCGAAATGGCGTTCATTACAATGCCGGAAGCGGATACGTTCTTGTAATAGGAACAGGAGAATAAAATACACGCTTATATGTCCTTCTTTTATATACCATTTCTAGCCGGGATAACACCTAATGGAGAGAACATTAATAATTGCCGCGAGTTGCCAAAGCGGATTTGCCTTTCCCGGACGAATCGGCATGTCGAACGGGGGAAACGATCAAATATTCGAAATATTCAGGCGGAATATCTGCGCTGGTACCGACCGCCGATCGTGGTGTGCCAGCTCTAAACCATCTCGAAAATCCCGAAAATAATTCATTATACCAAATTTGAAAGAAAGCTTCGGAAATGCGCGTGGAATCGCATGCGTACGGTTATTACGAATTGCACGATGTTTTTCAACACGCGATGCGTGTCTCGATATTTCGCGTGCGGCGCGCAAGCCGATTAATAGGTTTTAACGTCCCTCTTTTTATTAATTAACTATATACCCGAATATAAACAAAATTTGTGAGAGAGATCCTCGATATAGGAAAGTTCTGTTTTCGTAAGTTCGGAGAGAATCGATGGGTCGCGTCCGCAATGAAGCCACCGTTATCGGCTGCGCTTGCCCAAATCCGCTGTTTATCGCGCATTTAACGGATAAACAATGAATTGGCGCAAATACAGGAAACAGAGAATGGACAAGGAAGAACGCACGGCGTACGGAAACGCCGCTAAACAGAGAGCAAAGCCGCCAACGATTGGAGAGGGAACGTTAGCCGGTCGCGCACGGTATTACCACGTCGCGGAATCGTGCTGTACAACAAATCCCATGCATATTTAATCAGTCAGAATTATGGCTCGTCATGTAGCAGTTTTAACGGATCATCCGTTGCTACGCGATCGCCCGCTTTCCGCTTTTTCAACGTGGGCCACATGTATAACACCGTCCCCTTCGCCAGAGAGAAAAAAACACGGGAAGAACGGTTTTGCTTGAAGTATTTAAACTGAACTGGATACAGATCTGAAAATAATTTTGTTGAATTACGAAAATAATTATGTAGTTTCAGCTGTTTGCTAAAATGTCTAAACATTTTGCTTATCGTATTGAAGTTTTCTACACGACTAATTTTGAAGATGCGACGAAATTATTTTTAGATTTGTATCTATCTACTTAAACAATATAACAAACAAAAATATAGTAGGCTAATGAGAATCAGCGACGAAAAACAGCGCACACACACAAATATTTTAATGAACAATCAATACTCAAAGATTAGATTTTTTGACATCTTTATTTGAACGTTTCGATTCTCTTTGGAGTCCTCCTCAGCAAGAATAATACTTATCTGAGTGACACGTTATCGTTCTCGGTTTTCGTTTTATTTACCTAAATTCTTATTGTTAGATATCTCAGCAAAATCATTCTTTCCGTAAAAACGTTAGATTTAGAGATCCTCAAGGAAGAGGATACCATACGTTTAGTCTGAATAAGATAAATGTACAAGACAGAATGAGGTGAGCGGATCTTATTTTAACTTATGCATACTCTATATGTCATTCTATCTTAAGCAGTTCTGAAAAATATGGCGGACCAACCAGAAGTAGTCTAAACGATGTCCAACCTCTTACTTGAAAAACTCATAGCGCGAATAAAAATTTCTTGCAAAAAACATAATCGAAAAACGCTCTAAAAAACAAGAGAGAAAACACGAGATGAGCTAATTCTCGAATTTTATCGCCAAGTATAGAAAACTCCCAAAATATTGGAGTTCCGAGGGGCAAGGAGGAGAGGATTTCGAGACCCCGAAACCCATCGAAGTTTTCTGGAGCACGGAATACGGAGTGCTCCCCGGAGTTTCATCGAGCGTTCCATTAAAGCGGCCGCAGGAAGATTAAGATACCAGAGAGTTTCGCGAAGCCAGCGAGGAATCTTTATACACCACGCCAAGCAAGTCGGACATAAATAATTTATTCGCGTGCACTTATAGTAACGCAATTATGTATAGCGTCGCGCGAAATGGCCGAGGAGTCTGTTGACATCGACCAGTTATATTACATTGCCCACGGGACGTGATGCAGCCTCTTATTCAAGAATCATAGCACGCCTTGCACGAAAAATGAACGACATGCTTCCCTGCGTACTTAATTTCGCGGTTGCGAAACCAGGACGGATATATGATCGCGTCGAGCTTCCGTGACCTGCGCGCCGCGCCGCTCAGTTTCAGACTCGGCTGTCAGCGAGTATCTCTCTGTTGAGTCTTTTAATTTCCATTTTTAATTAGTAAATCCAGCGAACCGTTTAGCCGGTCTCTTCCGCCGTTGGCCGTTTCCCGGTTCGCTCGCCCTCCGGTGTTTTGCCATGAAAACGAGAGCATCGTCGCGTCCGACAGCTTCGAAAAACGCCCTGCTTGTATATCGGTCCGTATCATTCTGTCAGAAATGAAAAAAAAAAAAAAGAAAAAAGAATAAACAAACAACGGATGGCGCGCGGAACCGATAAAACATGATTTCTCCCGCGCGATGGTCCTGGTAAACGCGCCAGAAACTGTCGGATTTTCGGCATTTTTTTGTCCGCGATTCTCATAAAGTGCATCGATCCCAGCTTAAAACAATATATTTTGGACAAAACTACAAACCATGCGCGCAATCGACGAACAAAACGTTCTGAAAAATTAATCGCTAGAATATAGTTTGATACTTCAGACATTTGTTTACCGAACTAATAGTTTAATTTTTCTGGTTGCTTCGATAACACAAATTATGTCTTACCTCTTAAGTTATAAATTTTTTCATACCTATGGTGAAGGACTCACTCGTTTCTATCAATGTAGATTAACTTTAATCTAAAAAAGAAAAACTTTAATCTTTAATAGTTCAACTTACTTTTCATTTTTTTCCCTAATTCCTAGAATTAAAAAAAAGATAAAAGAGTTATAGTTGAACCGAGATTAAAATTAAACTTCATAAGTAGAAACAAGCGTTAACCGGCAAAAACATCAATGCGCAAAGTTTAAGCTTTTCCAGTAAAATATTCATAAGATATTCGAGTAAGCGCAACCTCCAGTTCATTGGACTCGTTCCAATAATACGTAACGTTGAAACAAACGGTGTTAAGGATAATTCCGATGGCTTTACATCAGTTTCCATATATAAGTTACCCAAGAAACTTCAGACACCTAAACTCTCAGTTTGCTTCAATCTGCTTCGACAACCGCAAATTAATCAAGGAATAACATGATATAGCGCACTCCTTCTTGAGAAACATCTTATATAATAACACTTGCTCTCTTACGATAAATAAAAATGATTTAATAGTTATATAAATTTCCTCATCGCCGATGAAGCGTATATATACGAAATTTATCAACGATGTTTTCCCGCGGTGCAATCTAGTTCGTTGAAATTTACGAGGCTGACTGAAAGGTGTAATCCGATGGGTGGTGACTACTGTCACGCGCGAGGAAAGCAAGAGAAAGAAAGAGAACGTGTGTGATATTGTCATAGTTGCCACAGAAAATGAATTTTTTAATTCCATGACTTTCCCAGGTTTTCCAGATGAAAACGGAAAATTTTCCATGACTAATATAAAATATGTAAATTTTAACATTTAGACTCAAGGGTTGTAGAAAAACTATATTATTAAATACGCAAAAAAAAGCTTAGTAGCATAGTAAAATTTTGGGTGCAAATTTAAGCCACAGTAAAAAATTAATTAGTTTTGAAGAAAGGAATGCAGTTACGACGAAAAAGAGGGATCAAATAAAAATACTTAATAAAATATAAATTTGAATTATTTTGTTAAAATCGTTTAAAGTTTTAAACTATAAACGTCAGATATAATATTTAAAAAATTATAACAATTATTTGGAATAGGAGCAGTTTAAGGAAATTGTGAGCAAATTTTGAAATTCCAAACTTTTTTACATTTTCCTCTGATTTTTCCCGGTTTCCATGACCAATTTCAATTTCCCTGACTTTTCTCGGTTTTCCCGGTTTTCCAGGTCTGTGGCAATCCTGTATTGTGACATCTGGCATGCTAGTGCTGTACTGATTCAAAACTGTACATAAATACAATAAAATATTCGTGATAAAAAGGTTGAGGTGAGTTAGTCAGATTCTGAGTTAGTCAGATGTCTTCTGATTTTCAATAAAAATATAGACAGAGGCTTTCGGTTATCAATTAGCCTATTATAACTGGAATGATGAACAAATTTATCAACGAAGATCTCACCTCATCACAGACGTGATCATAAAATTATACATGGATACAATGTTTTTAACATCATTTTGCTGAGGATGGCCCAAATCATGAGCCGAAACGTTCAAAACATTTAAATTATTGCAATTAATAAAATATTCATTAAATTAATGAAAATTGATTAACGATCATTCATTGGACCAAAAATGACCAAAATTTTTTTCAATGTGTGCGTTCTTCGATTTGCTCGTAGATACGCAATAAATTCGTCATAGAAAGAACATCCAAGGTTGCTTGTCGTTTATTCCAGTTAATTAGACTTTTGCATTCTCACGCTCCGAAAATAGCAGCGATCAACGCGCTTGTGCCATCGCGCAATAACGAGCTCGCTTCACGGAGGAGAGAAAGGTGGAAGAGAATTCCTCCTCGATACCTGCGACCGGATCCGACGTGCTCTGGTGTCAAGGAAAAAGTTCCGCCTTGTCATCGGATAATTCTCCACGAGCGAGAAGTTAAAGAAGAGGCGTGCGCTCCGAGTACGAAGCGCATCGAAGGCAAAATTGTTCAAACTTTTAATTGGCACGTGGAGAGAACGCGAGACGTCGGACGACATAGCATACATAAGCGTACGCGTCGCGACGGAATGACGATTTCCGTCATTCTGTCGCGCCGGAGACGAACGGATAATTCCACGCGGATGGCTGAACACACACGCGTCAAGATACTAACTTCGTAAAAACTCCAGGGCGCACGTAATGAGATTACCACGATAATGAGCGTATGCACGCACATTCACTTTCGCATGCGGCCGTGCGATGATGACTTTCGAGCCTTCGCCGTGGAATGCGGCGGGCATCGTCCATCGATTGCACAAGAGTGGCTGATGCTAACCCGGTGCAAAAACCTGATCAGCCGTAACGCGGGCGAATATTTTTGCACTTTCGCGGTAACGAGAATGAGACGAGAAAGGGTACATTACGTCAGTAAAAACGATCCGTGTGGTCAGAGGCAAGTGGTGAGTAAACACCTGGACCAGGTAATTGCATTGACGACCGGGCCAACTAAATCCGATTTAGCAATGCGCTGTTCCTTTCTAATGGCGAATTCGGTATACATGCACTGATTCTGCACTAGTGCTGCTCTGACATGATGCGAGTGCAGAACCACTTTGGTACTATGCCAAGTTACACTGTCAGAAACGTCAGTGCAACATTTCTTGAACTCGGTTCAGTTCGTTCGGTTGATACGAATATAAATTCAGCACTACACTGGGTCAGTTTTCATTTCCCGAATACGATAATCTTAACGCACTGAAACAGTGCGCACAAACCGAATGTACAGCACACTCGCTATAAATTACAAATATGGTAATGCGCGAAGATTCTGAATGAAACGGATGTTTCAAATATAGCTTATAACATACTACTTATACATTGAGAAAAAATGTACTGAATTTTAATACGTACTTATTTGAATATATTGTATAGCCAACTAAACATTTGGTTGGCTATACAATAAATATATTGCCAACTAAACATTTACTTACAGTAAACAAATATTTACACAATAAAAAAATGATTGTTAAATAATAATTAATATTTTTTGTACCAAATAAATATCTTTATATTTAGTAAATATTTAATTAGAACTATTCAAACAAATGATTTACTAAAATTTAGAATATTTTTTAGTGCATAAACAGAGAAAAAAAAGATGTAAATTTTTATATTTTTACAGGTCTAAGAAAGAAAAAGAGAGAGAGGGGGGAAGAAACGTCGGTGGATCGAAGAGGAATTAAGAAATCTTAGATCGCGTCCGAAAGTGAGAGGCGGAAGGAGCGATATAGTTACTCGTAGTTACATTCACATCGACGTACGGAGCGTCGAGCTCGCACAGATCGGACAGCTCGTACCGTGGCGATTAAATTAGGTCTCGGAGTTGCAGCAAGTGGCGTGTTCCTTAAGGCTGTTGTCTACCATCTTCCTCGAGAGTCAAACTTCGTTCAACCGCAAGGATGAAGCACCGTTGATTAGACGTATACGCGGAGGAGTATACAGCATATAAGTAAATTTCAAGTTAAACACACAGCTATGTAACGTAGGCAGATGTAAATTGATACGCATTCGCTGGTGAAATCTTTATGCCAGCGCGATTTAATTAGTACTTATAGGAAACTGCGTGAATAATTTTGAATTGTAATTCGCGTTTCATCACGCCATCAATTTCTATTTTCTGTATCGAATTGTTTCCGACTCTTCCTAATTTCTCTAATTTCCCTAACAATCCATTTACAGTTTCCAACAATTTATCGGAACGATTTTTTCTACTTACAAGAAAACTTCGCAAAGTGTCAAATTTTTAGTGTAATAAAACTTTGTGTATATATAGATTATGTAAATGCGGATGAATTTAGATATTTAGAAAATACCAACTGGAATAAAAAAAATCGTTTTAAGAATTAAAATCACTTCTTACACCTAAAACAGATTTTTAGCTTTTTTCGTTATTTCTCGAAAATTATTCAAGAGATATTAATATTTCATACAGAAGTTTTATAATAAAATTATATATCTTGCTCTATTTACCACGTTAATAATATTTTTAAACAATTTTGAAAATAATTATTTTTCAAAAATATTATTAATAGTGGACAAAAATAGAATTTTATTATAAAACTTTTATATAAAACATTTTTTTAAATGTTTCATAATGAAAAAGTTAAAAACTGCTTTACTTATAAAAGGTGAATTCATCCTTTAAAATGATTTTTCCGCCCTAACTATATGTGTACAGAGTTTCATTAAAATCAGAATTTGATACTTTGCCAGGCTTCTTTGTAAAAGGAAAGTTCATTTTCCATAAGTGCGCTAATTACAATTTTTTTAAATCTTGAGTACAACAAAGAGAAAAAAAGGTCGCGTTGCTTCTGACAGCGAAGATTGATTCTTTCCCGAGTTCGGGATCGACTTTTTTACTTGATCTACCTAAGGTACTGCCTGCCAATGACCGAATCAATGGCGAGAACGCAGTCGCGGAATCGGATTTGCTCACGAGATCGCTCTCGAGGTTGCGGCGGTTTTCACGGAGGCGCATAAGCGAGAGGACTCTCGAAGAACGGTCGGTGTTGCTGACAGCCCGGCGGCAATTTAGTCGATCAAACTTCCCACCGCAGGGTTGTCGAAGGTAGATTGGTAAGAAGGAAGCGAGAGGGAGAGGAGCGGGTACCCTACGATCCTGCGCTTCAGCCAAGTAAGTAAGTTCCTTTCCCACGAACTATATGTGCACGTCATCGTGTTCCGTTTGCACGAGGCTGACGGCATGCAGCTACGAGGACAGATTAATTAAGGTCGCGGTGACGACGCTCAAGCAAACGTGCTCCATTTTCCGCCCGTCCGTTCTCAGTCCCGAAATATGGCAAAATGTGACTTTTTATTTACATGCTGCTCACCTGGCACTCCTCGCGATCACGTCCCGGTTTTATTTCAACAGAATTCATAAAGGCAGTAGTGAGATTTTCTAATATCTTATCGACAAATGTCGACAAAGGGGGGAGGGGGGTGGTGGCTCCTACTGACTGTCGCTAGTTAACGATAGCGAAAATCGTAACGTAAGACGTTAAAGAATCCCGCTACAGTTCTTTAATCGATAATAGGCGCAATATTTTTCTGCTCCAATTCTTAACTTGTTCAACGATACTTGGACGTGGTTAACCCTCCGAAGCTAACGATGGGTTTATTGGATCCCCTATGCAGTGATCGTTTTTGGATAATAAAGATTCTAAGTTAAGTAATCCAATTTTCTCTGTAAAATAATGTTGAAGTAAAACTACATTATATTCGAATTTATTAACAGTTCTTAATTCTTTTATCCATTATTGTAGCAATTCCATTTTTTGTTATCTGCAAATTTAGATTATTCTTATTAAAATAAATTTAGTATTTATTTTTTATATGAATTGTCATTCTGGTTTCTTGAAATTAATTATTGCCTTTTAAAATCAAGATATATTAAAAATGGGTTTCACATGCCAGGCATCAGTAATATTATATACTTTAGCATCACACATGCAGCTTCGGAAGATTAATAATTTCAATGAAATCAGAGATCGCTTTACATTTTATAGATTTTTAAGCGAAAGTGTGCCACTCAGAAAGTTATTTAGAAAATCTCGTAAAGCACACTAGTATGTTTGCGCGCTAAACCATCAACGTCAACTAATAAATTATTTTAAGTATCCAGCAGGTTTCGCAGGGGGAAGGGCATGCCGACCTTCTGTCGTTTTACGACGACGATTAAGACACGCCATCAATAGATTTCTAATAATTACGGGCGTACGGTTCGCGACTGCTGCATTATTCATCCTTTTTCGTCCCGCTTTAGAAGGTACGACCGCTTACTCTTGGCCAAGACACAGTGCTCCTTTTCTGGCCTTCGATTCCCCTCCCATCTCCCCGCCACTTACTTCATTTTATGCTTTCTCTACGTTGTACTTCTTACGAAAACTCCACCTTACATCGTAAATAAATTTAGCCACGACTGGCCAAACTGTGTTTGCTCCAATTCCCGCATCCTCTCCCTTTCTCTACGCTGTGCATTCACTTCTCAGCACTCTCCTCTTTACTATCATAATTGAATCCAAGACCTTAAGTAGTTTCTAAAGTAAAAAAAAACTTTCTAGTGTGTACATACTATACTATGTATACTCATGATAGATAATAATTCGTCCTTCCTTATATCTAATGAAGCAAGTCTAAAGATGCCTTCCTTATTCTACTACAACAAAAATCGTATAGGTATGTAAGAATCATAGAGTAGAACGGGGCCTTTTTTGTCCATTTCTCGCGATAATGTTTATGTTTCTGCGCAACACATATTGAATATTTGAAAGCATTTTGCTTATGCTCTCAAGGAGCAATCATGATTGTATAATATAGTTGTAAGCATGTCATTGCAAAGAGATATTGTTTACCGTCGTAAATTTTCATATTACTTTAAAGTTGAAACTAGCTGAATAGTCCTGCCCTACTCTATATTGATCGTAAAATAAATGTGTATGACTTTCACTTACAATTTTTGTAGTAAAATAGGATAGACATCTTTAGGATTCGCTTCATTAGAATCATTGTCCATGAGTATATTGTTATGTGTAACATAAAGTGTAGCATACACTAGAAAGTTATTCTTATCTTTAGGACTTATTCACTATATCTAAACGAACGAATCATTATTGGATGTATAAGACTTAGGATTTCATTGCTGTTCGACATTGTACCATTCGTCTCGATCTAAATAGATACATTTTTGTTACATCTACATCCGTAGATAATGATTCGTCTCTTCCTCCAGATCCAGTGAAGCAAGTCTTAAAGATGCTTATTCTGTTCTACTACAAAAATCATATATGTGAGAGTCATATATTGGTCATCATAAAATAAATATGTATATGACTTTTACCTGTTCTACTACAACAAAAATCATATATGTGAGAGTCATATATTGGTCATCATAAAATAAATATGTATATGACTTTTACATGTATAATTTTTGTAGTGGAACAGAATAGTCACCTTTAGGACTTACTTCACTAGATCATAGATATACCTATAGGATGTTTTTTATTTTGCTCATCGACGGCTTGTGCCGCTTGTCTTGATCCGAATACTTGTATTTTATCTACCAACTTGTGATTTATTTTTCCGCTCTACATTTTGACTCTAATTCATTTCAATTAGTCTCAATTACATGCGACAGATGCAATTATATCCTTAGCATTCCCTTTCCGTGCGCCTTATAGATCGCTCTTATAGAACGTTTGCCTTGCCCGAAGGCGAGAATAAACGTTGCTCTCGAGAGAATAAACATTTCCCTCTCTTCTCGTCATCCGTTCGCGCTCGTGCAGCAAACCACCTTAATCGGTTGCTCGTGCAGGTCGATTCTCAATCGGTCGGCGTGTCTCGGCGACGCGGCTCGTAAATAGAACGCCGTCACTTTCCACGGCCCGATCGACTTTGCATCGCGGCGTGCACATCCGACAATAGTACCTGTATGCAACTATCCCTCCAACACGCGTGGTACCTTCACCTGGTGTGTTTGTCTCCGTGTTACGGGCACACATGCACACAGGCATAACTTTTCTCGTGCTCCAATAAAAGGGATGAGGAGATTGATAGCGCACACAGTTGCATTATGCGCAGCTGACCTATAAGGAGAACATTCGCCGGATGAGAGGAGAAACATGAGACACGGTGGAGCACCGGTGATACACTTCCTTTCCCCGCGTACTTATTCCGTTGTCCGTTACGGAGGCTCTTTGCCCACAGTAACATAAGAGAATTCTTGTAAAACGACCAGGGCGGTGAAATGTAGCGTTTATCTGCCGTTTTTAAAACGTTGAACACGGAATCCGCACCTATGCGTTTCTATACATGAGTTTCGCAAATTGGTTCGCTGTGAGCCGCGACGGCGGCCGTGGATTGCGTACACCGTATTTATTAGGGATGCACCGGATATCCGATATCCGATATTATCTGGCACTTTTTTACTATCCGACCGGATATCTTCAGTATCCGGGAATATATTCGGTTAAAATTTGATATCATTAAATTGTTGATTTTTTCCTGTACAAATGTTCTACAAATAAATATTCATGATGCTATAATATCTTATACATTATTACAAAATTACAATATTTTTCTCTATATAGGCTTTTTTTTTAGAAGACACTTTCTCGGAATCCGGTCGGATATCCGGAAAATGTCAAATATCCGACATTTGGTATCCGATAATTTTACGATCCGGTGCATCCCTAGTATTTATATATCATAAATAGTATATATACTGGCGAAGAGATGCGCTCCTTAAATAATAGCGTCGGACATTCTAGAACGCGTCCCGTATGTTCGATATTCTCAAAGAAACGTAAAATCTATTTTGCTTCCCTGTACAATCGAGTTTGAGAGGGTGTTTCAATATCTCTCTCCCTCTCTCTTTAAAATAACTTACGAAAAGTAGTATTAACATGCTTTATCCTGACTTCTTGTGCGTGCTTCAACTTACCTATGCATTTTAAATGTCGCATATCTATTTTCTATTTATTCTTTTTGTTTTTGGTTATTAATGTTACTTTTGATTTTTTGTTTGTAGTGTTCCGATTTTTGTATCACACGTCTTAATTTATTTTTACTTTATTCTTTGTACTTTGCAGTATATATTTATATTTATATTTTTATACTTTCCTTTTTTTCTGTTATACTCTATCTACTTTCTATTTTCTGTATGCATTATATATATAATCTACTTTTGTTGTAATTATGTGTACATCATCGTAGCGCTTGAGAGAATTTTTGCCTATAAGAGCACTCTACAAATAGATTTCTCTCTCTCTCTCTCTCATCTTTTCTTTCGCTCTCTCTCGTCTCGCCACGCCCGGAATACCGACGTAAAAATTAATGCGACATAAAAATTAATGCGAGACATTCTTCCCTTTCTATTATATTTCGAATAATGGAAATGATGGAACATTTTAAAAGAAAAAATTCATCATAAATATTTCGAGTTCGGCATAACACGTGCATGAAATTTCATTCAACGAAACGCGTGCAATGCATTTTTTTGCACGTGCTGATTTAAAAGTCACTATCGAATAAAGCGAACATCAGCACTGAACAGCGTAATATAGAATTCTATACGAACCAAGCAACGAAAATCCCCGTATCGGTTTATTCATCTGGGATATAACAAAGACGTACGGACTATGATAGATAGATAAGATATAATATAATATTATAAAATATTATTATGAAATATAATTACGAAAAAACAATAAGGAATACACAGATAATTTAGAATACTGTTATTTCGTTAACAAATATAACTTGCATTTGATTCGATCATCGTTATTATCTTTGATATTCGTATTGAAAACTGGTAAACCGATTCTTAATGATACGGCAAAAACGCAAAAACATCACGAGCTGCATACTAAAGAAGTTATTGAATAAAATCCCGCTATGGGGTTGGGACTCTCTTTGTATTAGTTAACGAGGTGAACAAAGTAACTGGTGACAAGTAACAAAAAAAACGTACGTAGAATAAAAAACAAAGAATGGAGTAATCTACCAGATGAGTGAGGTTGGCTAACGAAAATTGCGAGCCAATTATTCTTCCTGCGAGCTTGTGAAACAGATCTGACGGTGATAGTCTCTTCTATAAAAAGAACACAGGAAAATTCGACAGGGCGCATACAAAAATATCCCAGAGTCAAAGAACCAGGCGAGAATGAACGTAGCCAATTATTCTCCCTGCGAGCTTGTGAAACAGATCTGACGGTGATAGAGTCTCTTCTATAAAAAGAACACGGGAAAATTCGACAGGGCGCATACAAAAATATCCCAGAGTCAAAGAACCAGGCGAGAATGAACGTCGCAATGGGGATGGAATGATGGAAATCGCAGGCGGAACGAAGCGTGTAATCCTCGCTCGTTCGCACTGTTCACGTCGCGAGCGCGTTCGTAAAATCGATCTGACTCCAGTGCGTCAGGAACACGTGCGTGTTTGATAACACGGGTGCTAAAGCGTGCAAAGCCGCTTTAACGCCCGCACAATCCGACGATGTAAACCTGTTATACACGACGCCAAACCTCGCGAATTGCAACGCCATCGCGATGAGCTTTCCCGTCGTGCATCTGGGCGTGTAACATCCCGCGTAAATACGCTGTTGCGTCCGAGAAAAGCTACGCTTCGATGTATTTAAATATGCTGCTCAAACAACGCGGGCTATACTAACAAAACACGTAGGCTATATAATTTATTAACAGTTTCAACGTACACTGTGAAATTTTATAGGGTCAAATTAACTTAATGTGAGTCGCCACTGCTCCTACTCAATAATGTCGTTATTTTATACTAAAACAATGGTTATATTTGACACTATACAGTATCAATTTAACATTATATAGTGTCAAATTTAATTATCATTTTAGTTAAAAATAACGATATATTTAGTAGGAGCATCAAATTATTAAATTGCTTGTCAATTTAATTCGCGATTACTAGAGTAGTTTTAATTGCGTTTATTGTCCGGAAAAACAATTCGGCGCGCAGTTTGAAAAGACTACAATATAGTACATATGCAAGTACATATATAGTGTATATTAGTAATTCAAGATTGAATTATTTAAAGTAATGAAGATCCAGCTTCGATCGTAATAGGCATTTTAAATTTCTAGTATTGATTGGGTTTCTCACATATGCGGTCTAAAATAAAGATTCTTAATATTGCCTAAATAATTTATTTTTAAAAGAGTATGATAAAGGCTCCATATATGGAATATGATAATTTTCAAAACTTTTCTTATACCTTGAACAATTAATAATCTGATATTAGCTCTAATAGTGATCTACCTGTCTTTATTGATTTTATTGCATTGCAAAATAGAGCTTGACATTTTCAATTATTTTGAACAATTAGTATTTTTTTCAAATAATTTAAGAATAATTCTTTTTTCTTCGATAAAAAGTCGAGATAAATCTAATACAAGTAATATGTAAGCCTCTACGGATGTTAATATATAAATTATATATTCATATCAACGCAATAGATATAATTGGTTCATGGCCAGGGAAAGGGGGAGAGTACTTACATCCGGTTCTCTCTTGCACTTTCATTGTAGTTTGCACTTAAGTTCTACAACTAAAGAGAACTCAAATCCAGAGTCGAAACGTTTGAGTTTACTTTACTTTTGTAATCTGATAAAGTATACCCTAATTAATGCAAATTGTATCTATTATAAATATATAATTTACGCGAAAGCTCACATAGACATTTTGTATTAGATAAATTCTTACAGTAATTAAAATATTACTATTTTAGTTTATTTCAATTAGAGACAATTTCTTACGTTCGTTTCTGCCGGCTTTTTAACAAAAAAGGCAAGATTAACTTTAATCTTGGTTCAACTTACTACTCATCTTTTTATAATTCTTAGAACTAGAAAAAAACGAAGAGTTCATTGAACCCCCCCCCCCCCCCGAGATTAAAATTAAACTACATTATATAAAAACGGGGGTATTAGAGTTTTAATAAAATCTCACTCATTAATATAACATCGAACGACGGAAGTCGAGAGAATAAATTTTTATAGATACAGATCGTACTACCATCCGCTGTATCGATAAGAGCGAAGCTTAATTGATGGCAAGATACGTTCCAATAAAATATTTTGACTAATTGATTCGTAATGATGGTTCATTAATAATATCGAGTATTGCATGCATTTCGATCATTTATGCAAAGCATCGACGGAATGTTAATTTTAGAATATTAATTTTGTAAATGTCGGGACGATCAATTCTTTACATTAGACTCATAAAACGGTAAGCCATTACAAATGTTTGTTATGTATTTATCTTTTATCGCGTCCTAATTTTCATGCTTTTCTTCTTACCTTTTATTTTACTTATCTTTACAATACTAACTGTCATTCAACAAGATTTGATTTTGTAATAAAAAATTTTTACTATGGAAAAGTGTAAAAATTACGTTGTATTATTGTTTTTAAAAAAATAGCTATAACATTTAAACTTACAATTTATATGAAGAACGCAGCTACTATAATGTGGTAGTGGTCTTCATGTAAATTGTAAGTTTAAATGTTATAGCTATTTTTTTAAAAACAATAATACAACGTAATTTTTACACTTTTCCATAGTAAAAATTTTTTTATTACAAAATCAAATCTTGTTGAATGAAAGTTAGTGTAAAGATAAGTAAAAAATATATACCTACCAAATTTTGTTTGCCGTAAAAATAGTAAAAATTAATTGTTTTCATGTTAGAATATGGCTTAAGCACTGCAGTTTAACAAAATAATTATTTTATTTATGTGATAAAAATTAGTATTACCATAATAAAGTTAAGTCGGAATCATGTTATGAGGGTCCATCGAAAATACAATAAGATATAGTAAAGTGTAATTTAAAATTGTATTAAAACTTAATATAAAATTTTCTCCATGTACGAACATTTCATGATCGAGAACGATAACTATAACTAAGTTATGTTACAACCATCCACGCATTCAACATACACGCACGTTCGACGTAACAATCGTTTTCCATCAGATAGTGCGAAAGGCCACTAAACACGGATTATCACGCTAAGTTACCGGCAATAATCGACCGGCGTTACAGACAGAGGCGTAACATGTAACGGGTGCGAATTCACGTGTTACCTAGATTATCGCAACGCAATGTTACGTGCCGGATGTCTTGTGATTTGACATTACGAACATCGAAACCTCATTTAACGGACGAACCGAGCGAATTAATGCTCGCCGAGACACGCGAGCACGTTATTAATCACAGACGCGGTGCTTTCTCCTCGATTCTCGAGGAAACTAGCAGTGGGTGATTCAGCATAAAGATCGATAATATAACGCAATACGTAATTCGTAAATCGGAGCATCTTACGAATAACCTAAGAGTGCCAATGAATCTGCTAGGTTTTGCACCGCGACGTCGGAGGCAGCTTTTATATAGTCAACATCCTTTTTCTCCTGTGTGATAAGGTTGTCACAAATTCCTCACCTTAAAATTCATAGCTTTTTCCTGATATCTAGACAAAATTTTATGTTTTGCTCTGAATTTCAATATATTTAAAAATTTTTTGAATTTACGTTCTGATTTGGAAATTGTTAGATATTTTGTTGAGAGCAGGGTTGGTAAAAAATATGTTTTAAACGTGTTTTAAACAGTTTTTAAAACATGCTTAATTGATGTTTTTAATATGTTTTAAACATGTTTTTTTATAGTACTGTTTAAAGCATATTTAAAGCATTAAAAATATATTTAAGAAGAAACACAATATATTTTATTCATAAAAAAAAACATTAGTCTTTTCCAACCCTGGTTGAAAGATCAATTTAACATCGCAATGTAAATTGCTATTAATGTTGCTAATACTGTTTGCATTTTTAATTGCTAAGTTGGTACACTGAAAGAAAAGATTGATTGCTGCAGCAAATTAGATGGTAAAATATGGCATAACATATTTAATTAACTGCAGCAACCAATTTTTGGTTACAACAGCCAATTTTGGGTTGTATTAGCTTATTTGCAATGTCAATATAAGATTTCGAACATAACCAAAAATTGGCTGCTGCAATCAATTAAAAATACTATGTCATATTCAGCCAATCTTTTCTTTCAGTGTAGTATTCGAAAATTGCATAAGTGAGATAGGTATATTAAAAATTCTTTAAAGCCAAGAATTTTAACTTTACAAAAAATTTTATAAAATTCCCTGACTTTTTCCTGACCGTTTTCAATTTCCTTGACAATTCCCTGATTTCCAATTTTATGGTAACCCTGTATGTGTCAAGCAGTAAAACCCGGAAGGACGGAGAGAGGAAGAGCCTACCGAATTACAGAGATTTTATGCATCGCCTTTTACACATGGATGCTAGATGTGCGCAGCCATTGCATTGTTACCACGGTATCGCCCGGGTTGAAACGTCGTATTGCAGCCATATTCCACGTACGTACGAAGTACAGATTCGCCGGAGATTGTATACAAAAATACGATCTTGGCACCTGCAGCCCACCTTCGGAGGGCGAAGGGGAGGATCGACTGTCACGGGCGCTGGCACGAATCTCCGCATCGGGGGAGCTAACCGGAGACGCGGATTGGAGGGATGCGCTTCACGCGGAATTGCAGAGGGAGCCATTAACTTTGATGCGCTTATAAAACGCAGTAGGTTTGAGCCGACGCACGGCAGGACGAAAACGCAGCACCAGCGAGCGAGCGACTATGACACGTACGTGTGTACGTGAATGCGTGGCCGGAGGTATAGAGTTTCCAAATTTAATAGCCTTGTGTCGAGCAGAGAGAACGAGAGAGAGAGAGAGAGAGGGAGGAGGGAGAACGCAGGAATGAGGAATGGGTACACACCAGGTACGGTGGATGGCTCTCGACCATAAATACGGGAGCTGGTTTGATTATATGGAGCCCCATGTCAAACCAACCACCCTCGCCCAACCGTTTTCCACCACCTACACCATCTCTTTTCCATCCCCTTCTCCACCGACCCCGGGCCGTATGTCGCACATATCTGCCAACGTGGCTGCGTTTTATCTCCTTCTCGTCACCGCTACCCTCCTTTACCCTAATCGAGATGAGCCTCGCATCGAAATTCCACCGTTATTTTTTTTTATTTTTCACCACAGACGCGCAAAGTAACTAACGAAGCTACCGGACGTGATGCATCGACTCGAGTACACTTGAATCTCAAGACCGAGCATGGGAAGATTGAGGTACTCCATCTTTCGTTTCACGAAAATCATTATGGAAACTGAAGAGTCTTGTATTCTTGCATCTTTAAAATCTCATTTAGGTCACTTCACGGATGCTTCACTGAATTAATAAATCGTTGTATTTAAGTCTGATGTAATATCACAGGTGATATAATTGTCACTAAGTGCTGCAGCGGTGGAAAAAAGAAAACGAATCTCATGAGAATCTCGCGAGAAGCATGAGCGTTATCGCGCACTGAACGATGCATTTACACCCACTTGTGGTCCCTCGTAGATACGTGGTGTTCCTCGTGTAGGTATATACCGTGGCGGAAGAGCGGAGCGAAATGCACGATTACACGAATCGTGGCGGCGTAGAGGCCGGAAAAGAGGCTGGTTGGCAAGCAATTTCGTGCACCGGGCGTTCGCAAATCTCTCCTAAACGAACTATTACGAGATACATGCTTTTTGCGTCCATCCATCTGCGTTCAAGCGTAATATGTGTGGCGATAACGTCGTTCTAATCTTTTTACAGTTACGTATTCTTAAATAATTCCAAGCACGCAGACTCTTTAGGGAACGCAAAAAAGCGAGAAGGTAACAAGATGATCTTCAAAGCGAAAGTGTCTTTTTATACGGGTCAAACTTAATTAAGTAAAGGGATCACATTAGCATATTCTCTGCCTTTAGACGTATTATAACTGTTCAACATCATTTTGTAACACGAATTTAAATAATCGTTTCCGACGCAGACATTTTATCTGCTGAATCTGTTGATAAAATCTGGTTAGCACATTACAATTTTGAGAGAAAAAGGTAAAAATGACTATTTCGAGGATTTTTATGATATAGCATCGGCACCAATTTTTTTTTTCTAAATTTTATTAATGCTACAAAAGTATCAATTCTTGGTTTTCAAATGCATTTTGGTTTGTTTCGATATGAGGATTTTATTTTTAAAATATATTAATTTGAAAATATTATAGCTCTTTTTCTAAGTATAACATGTACCTCTCTACATGTATCTCGAGAATGAAAAATTATATCAAAACAAATCAAAATATATTTTAAAAATGAATACATTCGCGCAGCATTAATCAAATTTGAAAAAAAGTTACGGTGCTACGTCATCAAAATCTTCAAAATCATCTTTTTTTTTTAACTCTTTGACGCCATTTTCTCAAAATTGTGATGTGATAGCCGAATTTTGACAACAGATTCGTGTTGTTCAGCAGGTAAAAATACTATGGAAATAACTATTCATACCCGTGATAAAAAAGAGATCAAATTTTGTCGGATAGTGTTATTAATTCTTTATTATTCTCATTAAGTGTTCAAAACAAACTCGATTCAAGACAAACTCGTTTTTTAAAGTCAGTAAATAGTGTTTACACATTATTATGAATGATATTTATACCACATTGTTATATTCAGCACAAATTATTTCACAATTAAAAATATTGCTTTTATCTCTAATATCTAAAGGATGTATAAAATATTATCAATCTTTATTTAATTGTAAATCATCAAAGAGAATGAAAATTCAGATATAATGTTGCGAGTATCAGAAACATTCCACGCAAGTAATTACGTTGAAATAACGCGAATAATGTAGAGTTAATTATCACACACAAATTCTTCTCTGCGAAAAAACGTGATGAAAATGCAAAATGAGAAACTCAAATGGAAACTTCGAGGTTCTAGGAGTAGAAGGGTAATCATTCCGATTTTACTACCCGTGTGTGTATTAAATCTAAACAGGAGAACCATCTCGGCAGATTCCACGTTCGGGTGGAACAGGCGGAGAACTTCGGCCAATTTATGCCCCATAATTTTCATGGGGGGAAACAGTCTCTCCTTTCAGAGGAGCGCATCGTCACGACGCCTCCGTCCGAACATCGGGAAATCGAGCGAGCTCTTAAATGCGCGGCGCAGCATCGTTACACGAAACAGCGAAACTCGACGGGAAATTAGAAAACAGCGTCAGAGGATTAAATCCAATGTCGAGGGTGTAGCCGACATCAGCTCGCGTTGGAAACGTCGGGCGCAGAATTCAACAATCCCAGCAACAATCCGGTCGACCCGGCGACGCAACGATGATGACGCCGTGTTCCCATAGAAATAAACCCTATACCACTGTGTTAATGATCCGCTATTATTGTTCCCATTTTCGCGGCGTATTCCCGCGAACTGTCGTCCAATCAGCACCGGGTTTATTGGCTTTTAATTGATTACAAATGACAGTTTGATTGGCCCTCTCGCTCGCACGCACCTTTCTCGGTATAATGGCGGCACGGCGTTTCGAAAAATCGATCGCGTGTCATCGTGCTTATATTAGATGTTAAACTTAATTCCTGCCGTTTTTCGTCTCCAAAATTGATTTGTTTCGAAGGGAAGATGAATGAATACCTTAATCAAAGTAATTTCCTCCGTTTTCTACTTTATTACTAATTAATAATACTTTATTAATAATACTTTGATTAAGGTATTTCCCTTCGAAACAAATCAATTTTGGAGATGAAAAACGGCAGGAATTAAGTTTAACACCTAATATTTCCGTCTGCCTTCGTCTATGATAATGGTGAAAAAACATTGCTGCGTGTTACATTCAACAACGTATATATCGCGAACCGCGAATCCAAGCACCTGATAAAAATCAGTCGCGAGGCCGGAATCTCGAAAGCGTGTAAAAACACCGCGCTTTAATATCTATACTACCGTCTCTCTTTAATCTAGCGCGATTTAATCTCATGTCTCGCGTGGATTTCGAGGATTGCTCTTTGAAACAGAGCCGAGAATTCCATCCGTGCGCGATATGCTTTCAGGGAATAATAATTTAACGAAAAAGTACGCGTAACAGCCCTCTCTACATTCAATATACATGTACACAGACATACATATACATTTTATATGTATGCCTATGTGTGGATGCAATGCTTTTATGTCGTCGAGTATTGAGTATCTGTTCGCGGCTTTGCCATTCGCTAATTACGAGTCTTTACCTAATCGTGGATTGCGCACGACACTCGTTCATACATAAGCCGAAAATTTATATAATCCCGTTAACGCGATTCGTTAAACCGGAATGTTCATGAATGTTATCTACCCTTTATGAAATTAATTATGCCGTTTCTTGCGATGCTATCATCACCGCGTGTTATCCAGACGATCGATCGCGAGACGAGGCGTGCGCTGAGACTGCAACGAGATCTTCATTATATGCGCAAACACGTTACGAAAACATGACTCTCGTACGCTGATTGAATTAACGAAAGAAAGAACACGCGCCACAAGAATAGCGTGGGCGAGCGATCTTTACATTGCAAGGGGTATAATTAATAGGAAGATATGATTTATACGATGATTACAGTGTACGGAGATGGTACTTTCGTGCTATGATCATCGCAACGCCGATAATTTACATCAGTCGCGAATTGCAGGTGCATCTCAATCACGCGAATAAAATCACGCGTTTTGTACTGTTAGAAATCAAAGAAGCAAAGGTTACCCGATCTCTTCAG
Organism: Trachymyrmex cornetzi; assembly: GCF_001594075.2. Taxonomy (NCBI): domain Eukaryota; kingdom Metazoa; phylum Arthropoda; class Insecta; order Hymenoptera; family Formicidae; genus Trachymyrmex; species Trachymyrmex cornetzi. The sequence goes on from NW_017298164.1 coordinate 435,685, forward strand.
TTAAATAATATTTTGTTACTTTTAACTTTCATGTGTCAAAATGTAAATCAATCCATTTCTATGGTTATTTCAAAGTAAACATCGTCCGTATTAACGTATACATTTCGTAAATAAGAAATTAAATTTTAGTTAAATTTAATACATTTTCTTGTTAATTTGTTTAACTTCATTGTTTTATTCACACTGAGAGAAAAATTGTTTGGTATTCGTCATTATAATTACATGTTACTATAATTGTGATTATGATCACTATAATATTAGTATAACTGTATATATAATTCTATCAATCAACGTACATAGTTGACAACCGAATAAAATGACTATATAATTAGGTATAGTTTTCACAATCATAAAAATGGTTGAAATTAAACAATGATTCAAATAGACTATAATTACAGTATAGTCATTTTGAGAGGACAACCATATTAATATGATTGTATATAATAAGTGTGTGTATAATTTTAGTTTTTTTTGGTTGCCAATCATATATATTGGTTGATAAAACTATACAACATATAGGCTATATCCCGATATTCGCTGCCAGTACTGAAAATGTATAGTATACACGTTAGGTGCACTATAAATTTTCAGTACTGGCAGTGAATATCGAAATATAACCATAGTTATATTATTACTAATAGGTACTACAGTAATCATAATCATAATTATAGCAATATGTAATTATAGCTGCAAATATCAAACAGTTTTTCTCTCAGTGTAAAATAACGACATATTAAGAGCAATGGCGACCCACAGACGGGTATGTGAAGTTAGCACCCCAACTATAGTACTCAGGAGTTCTGAATAGAGTTCCCGTTTCTTTTTGACGAGACAAAGAGTTCTATATA